>NC_141258.1:1812500-1980870 GCF_054856555.1 Leptonotus elevatus | reverse complement strand
CATTTGGAGGTTGTTAATTCCTGGCACTCTTCCGATCAACTGAATTTCCATCCCCCTGTTTCGTTTCATTAAATGTGTTGTACGTTAAAGAAAAAGAGACCTTTTTTTCAGTTGTTCATAATCATGCTCGTTCTTATAAACTGCAGGAATAAAAACACAAACGGTCATGTGGAGGGAAAAAAAAGTGCATGTATAGCACATGTGAATCTGATTAGGGGCCTCCATTTTAAGACACGCGGTCATTCTCTCTCTCTCTCTCTCTCTCTCTCTCTCTCTCTCTCTCTCTCTCTCTCTCTCTCTCTCTCTCTCTCTCTCTCTCTCTCTCTCTCTCTCTCTCTCTCTCTCTCTCTCTCTCTCTCTCTCTCTCTCTCATCTCTCTCTCTCTCTCTCTCTCTCTCTCTCTCTCTCTCTCTCTCTCTCTCTCTCTCTCTCTCTCTCTCTCTCTCTCTCTCTCTCTCTCTCTCTCTCTCTCTCTCTCTCTCTCTCTCTCTCTCTCTCTCTCTCTCTCTCTCTCTCTCTCTCTCTCTCTCTCTCTCATATATCAATTTAAGAAGCACACATGATGAACAAGTTCCTGCCGAACAAATCATGCAATTCCAAAAACGATAATCGCATCAAGTTTGTCTTAAATGTGTCGGAATGGCCACAGTATAGAAAGAAAGACATGCATTTTAATGACGAGTTTCAAGGCAAACTCGCACATGGCCATTTGAGCCATGACTGAACACAAAGACTGGAAATAATCCGCAAAGTGACGGTCATTATGAATACCTGAGCCTGGCATTATTTCTGACAGGTCTATTGGACTTTTTTTGACAGCGGATTGTTTCTAGCCGTTATTTGTATTGTACAAGCTGGCAGTTACTATGAATTAATGATCTACAGAGTGCCGAGCGATATAATAAATCATGTCCCCGACTAATCACACAAGCTATGATAAAAAACTGTCTGTGATTTGTGTCTTTTTTTTCCTGGTCTGGGCCTGCCTGGCCTATTTGTAGATCTCTCTTTTTCCTTGGAGCGTGATGGAAAGCAGAGGTCTGCGCGGCATCTGCTCGATGTGGAAACAGCTGTGTTTTCCCACATCTGACTGGACGTTTACAGCGCGCCACCAAACAAAGCTAAAAAGGCTTAAGTAGCCTGCTGTTGTTGTAGCATCCGTGAACTGAAGTCATTAAAAAAAAGTTGCTCCATGGTTTTTCTGATAGGAAAACATGTGTCTATTTGAGGGGGACATTTTACTCCGGTGAAATCTTGTTACCCTGCTGAAACCAAGTTGGGAAAACTCTCTCGAAGATTTTCGCAGTGGTCTTTGCAAATCAGCTACTCCGAAGATTTGTAGACAACTTGCCATATCATGGACTGATGAAACATAAGAACGTTTAGCGATGCTTTTATGATTATTTCCAGCTTTGTGAATGAACAATTGGTAATTGTAGGTGTTCTGAGACCTCTTCGGTTTGCATGTGGTTCTAATGAGGCTTCTTGAGAATACTCAAATCCAAACTGCTGGGTATTTTTTTTTTATGGGCAGAGCAACTTTAAGCTCTGATTACATTTTATGGCCAATTTATGCACATCCACATCATTCAAAAGGGTTCACCTACTTGTTTTCCTTGACTTTTTTTTTTTTGCCCCTTCAAAACATTGTCCCAATACTTTTGAACAGCAGTACGTACATAGTATGTATGTAATTGTTGTCTCCATGATGGAGTACAAACCTGCATTTTAAACGCTCAATGCTTGCACAGTTCTGTTTTTCCCTCTTAAGCACTTTTTTTTTTCTCAAAAATAATCAACCACACAAGTCAGTAATTATACTGAAGCACCCCCGCGCTGCCTCGTATCATAAATGTGTCAACCGCGCAGAGAATCACTTGTGTGGAGAGCTATTTTTGGAGCATCTCAATAAAATGTGCAAATCTGTATGTTGAGCAACAAAAAAAAAAAAAGGAGGAAAATCAGAGAAATAAATACTTTGTATCTGGCGCCCTCTGTTGACAAGTGGATGCTGTACAGTACAATAAAACAGCTAAAAAAAAAAACGTTATATTGAATAATCATCCATATCATGTTTTTTTAGGGTGCTACCCTGTAATTCACCAACTGTATTTTCCCGTTCGGACTTGAACGCCTTTCATTCCTACTTGCTGGGCGCCGCCAACGTCGTTCACCAGATCATCGCCAATCATCATCACCTGAAAGCGCAATGAAAATATATTCCGTAGTTGGGGAAAAAAAAAAAATACAAGTGTTCCAGAAGACGGCAGGTAGAAAATTCCTGTGAACTTCAGTAAAAAAATATTTGGTGAGGACAATAATGTGGATTATTTCAAACAAGGCAGAACAAAGAGTTTTCTTGCGTTGACATTTTAATACACAGTGATAGACTTATTTAATTTCCCAGTTTTCTTGAATGCATCTCTAAGAGTGAATTCAATACTACCTTGTACGATGATCATGATAAATATGGCTGAACTTCAATGTCTGTTCTTTAAAAAAAAAAAATGCAGCATTTTTTTGCGTTCGAGCTAAGAAGATGTGCATTTTGTCTTGCAGAACCATAAAATAAATTAAAAAATGAAGCCTGAAATTGCATGCAGGAAAAAGAACTGGTAGGCTCTTTTGAAGTCCTCTAATTGAATGAGCAAAAAGCTTACCGATTCCAACTTGGGACCAGAAACAGCGTGTAGAAGCATGAGAGATACGATTGAAACGATATGTGGTGTCTGGAGGTGAATGTTTAGTTTTGCGCGTCTGCTCGGACCCACCTCGTGTGGCTGGAGCGCCATGTCGTCGAGGACGCTCTGGAAGAAGGCAGCGGACGGCTTCCCGATGACCTCAGCCTCCACGTCGCAGGCGTACTAGATGAATCAAACAAATGGTTTTGCAATGTATTTTTTTTTTTTTTACAGCGGTGCCTTGAAATACCAGTTTAATACGTTTAAAAAGAACACACACACACACACAATAATTTGCATTTTCATAAAAACATATGAAAAACAAAATGTAAAGAATCAAACAGGAGGCGGATCGTGATGACAACCAATCCCATCGAGTGTGATGGCCGCTGTACCTCCAGAGCCTTCATGTAAACTCCCACATCCAATTTCAGACCATCCGTCTCCTTGTAGTACTTTCTGTGGAAAGAGAGAGAGAGATTAACCACTGTAAGATAATACTAAAATATAGGCAATTGCGTTTACATGCCGCAAAAGCTGTGATTTATCCAAATGCTGGAAACGCGCAGTACTACCAAAACAGGTAAATGCACCATGATAAAATTACAATATCCTCATTACCCTTTTCCAAGAGAGAACAGGATTGGCTTCTGCAGGCCAATCAGGACCCTGAAGGCCTCATTCAGGTTGGCGTAGGAGAACTTTTCAGCCGCGTCACCGATCACCACGCAATTGGGATCACTTGTGTCTACGCCTTCAAACTCTGGCAGGAGCGCTGACGGAAGAGACAATAAACATGTGATTCGTTCATGCATGCGTGCATGTATTACAAAATCATTTGATTGGTCCTTTGTTTTTCATATAATCACAATTTCATTTGTTCAGCAACAAAAGCTACAGAAAAAATATTTTCGTATTATATAGAAACTAAACTAAATATGAATACATATATAAAAAAAACAAAATTAATGCATAATGGACAAAAGAAAATATAACGTCCTGCTGGCTGAGCCAACCCACGGCGACATCATCCGCCTGGCTCCGCCCCTCACCATCAACAAGCCTCAGCTGAGAGAGTGCATTGACATCATCCACAGGACCGTCGCAGCGCTCTAAAAAGTACAACTACCGCTCATCTGGATTTGTTCTAAGTGAATCGTTTAAACATGCTTCTTGCTATTTTAGTTTGACATTCTACTTTTCTTTAGACACGTAACGGAGCAGGAAATTGAAGGTTTTTGGTTCAACTTTGAAGGTTTCATTGTTATATGTGCAAACAGAAGGATGTCAATTGTCAAGGAGCATAATGTAACTTTTTTTTTTATAGCGAATACATCCTCGTGGATGGTGCTGTTAAGTCAGTGGAACGTCACGTAACCGCCGTTACTGTTTCTTTGTCAAGCTTTGAGGTTCCCCTCCAGGTTTGCGGCCTGCGTAGTTTTTGGGAAGAAATCTGACTGTCGTTTCGCCTTTTTTGTTTTGTAGATAAAACCGGCTGGGGTCATTTCTTTTTTTTTTTTCAACATTCTATTTGTAAACTTTGTCAAATGAATTATAACACGTCTATTGGGTGTGCCCATGGAGCTTCTTTTTTTTTGACAGTGTATTTGTGCTAGCCGCTCTGTTTATTAGTGTTTTACAAGCTGCCAGTTACTATGAATAAATGATCAACGGAGTGCTGAGTGATATAATATATCATGTCCCGACTCTTATCCACACAGCTACGATAAGAACTGTCTGTGATTTGTGTCTTCTTTTTTTTTTAATTGTCGTTTTCTAATGCTAGTTCCCCCCCCTTTTCTTTCAAGGAACCTGGATTTTACTGACCAGAATCTAACCTATGAAATTTAAGGTGATAAAAGTATCTCAGCTGATGCATAAAAAAAAAAGTTAAAAAAAGAGAAAACTACTGTTTGTGTTTTAACTACTTTGCGTATGAGCCAGCAGTACCGTCATACACCAGCAGGTGGGGCCGCAGCCCTCGTTTCCTCAGCACAGCAACTGCTGCAGGTGCAGGAGAGAAGACCTCACTGACACAAATGTCAAATCCCAATCTTTGGAGTTTGGCCACAAACTTCTCTCTCGCTGCCTGCGTCTCATTGGTGCAGAATCGGAGCTTCAGGTCGGAAGCTTTGAGCCTTCGCAAACACATACACAGCAAGCGAGAGTCGTCAATGAAGAAACCGCTGGTGGTTTTAAATCAAATGTGTGTGTTTTCAGTGCCGTTCGACACTTACTTCCTCACGGCTTCGACGGAGCCAGGAATGGCCACCCCATCGCCCTCACCGCTGTCATACAAAACTCCGCACATGTCCAGTATGACGCCTTTTAAACGCGTGGCGCAGCTCGGCCAGCCTGTAGCCGCCATGACGACGTGACACCACTCTCGTAATGCGCATGCGCAACATCGGTGGGGAAACTAGCTGTCAATCAACTCCTTACAGTCGCCTAAGAAGACAAAGTACTAAATAATAACCACGTTTTTTTTTTTTGATAAACTCATTTGTCAGTTTTGTGACTTTTAGTTAAATTAAATTTAACAAAAAAAGAATAATAACAATAAGACAATACGAGTCTGACCGGTGTCGCAATCAAGGCGAATGTTACAACATGGGGGCGTTTCCTGTGACGTCAAGCTCAGTATATTTCCGTGCTTGGCAGTCGCCTCGTCGCCTGCAAACAGAAATCTGACCTGCTCGGAACCGTCGATCGTCGAATAAAACCCTAAACGCCGCAGACAAGCAGACGCACGACACCTCCTAAGATTATTCTGAACTCCATTTCACCTCCTTCTGGTACTTTTTTTGTTCACTTCCTCTTGTCTTAATTAGTTTCAGGTACGGTACACTTGACAGCCAAGCTTAGCTTAGCTACCTTGCTAATAATAGCACAGTCCAATGTGGATGTGATTATTTTTGATTGTAATTGGCATTACATAGTATAAATCAGCAACAGGTCTTGTTTTTTTCTTTTTCTTTGTTTTTTTTGAGCTTCATGCTTTGACGTATGCAGAACGTGGGGGGTGTGTTAGGAGGTTGCTCCCATGCAGCCTATCATCTTTCAGGGGCAGGTTAAACTGTCCGGCACTGCCTAAAATGTTCGGACACTTTATCTACTGCAGTGTTTACAGTTTAGCAAAGTGAGCGTCCAGGGTGCATTAGTCACACAATGTGAGTTTTAGTAACAATGTAAGCTACTTTCAAAATAAACAATAGGGGGGAAAAAAGTGAAAAGATGATTAATTGTTATTATTTTTTTTTTTTAGAGCATTCAGAAATAATTGCTTCGTTTATATCAAGGAAAATCAGTTTTCGTATTCTGTCAAATAGCCAGCCGAGCTGCAGTTTTGACACTTGCGCTGTATTGTCAACTGAGTGAAAAGAGACTCATTGTTCAGCAGACCTGAGTGAGCACGCCGGTGATTTTTCACAAAGCCAGGAATGAGCTTTTTTGTCCTTCATCGGCTTCATGGAGCTTTTCAGATCGGTCTGCTTGCAATCAAACGAGTTAGCAGGATAAACAGATTGGCCGGCAACGGGAAAGAGGATCAGTTGAACTTTTAACTTTGCGTTGTCCGCCTTGCTCCCTCAGACGCAAGCACTCCAGGATGAAGTCGATGATTCTGCAGCTCAGTCGCAGCCTGAGGAGCCCGGCGCCGCTCGGCGTCCTCCGCGGCGCCCATTCGGCAGCGCGTGTCGTCGCCACGGCCAAGTCGGAACAGCCGCCCAACTCCGAGGAGATCTACGCCCGCGAGGAGAAGTACGGCGCGCACAACTACCACCCCCTGCCTGTGGCGCTGGAGAGGGGCGAGGGTGAGACGTTGCCACCAGAACTCTTTACCACCAAAAAAAAACGTCCGACACGTATTACAAAGACAAAAAAAGTTGGGACTAAGTCTGGGCATGATATCCTTAAAATAAAAGCTTATTTGACTTTTTTCACAAAAATACGATTTTAAGGAAATTAGGGAATTCAACTTGCAGTTCACTGTTTTTAAAAGGTGTCAAATTTAGCGACCAAATTGCGTAGTTCGCAGCACTTTCTGCTCGGGCTCGGTATTAATTCAAATTTCCTCAATCAATTCGATTTTGATTCACAAGAGCTCAGTTCGATTGGATTTTTTTCCGATTCGATTCGCTTCAATCCGATATTGATTAATTATGGAACATGAATTCTTCTGAATTATTCTTCTCAAGGACATGATGAAAAAGGAAAAACTCCACAAACATTAAAGTCCAAATTATTTTTTGCAGAGGCGGTAACTGGTTAAATGATTTATTTATTAATGAAGTTAATGTTATAATCAATATAATGAATAAATGTTTTTATCATTTGAATTCAATAATTGTAAATATAAATTAAAAAGATTATAAATTGTCATAAAGTGCCATAAATCAGGTCTTTCAAAAATGTAAGGAATTACTTTAAAATTTATGTGAACAGTAAATTTCAAGAAAAAAAGTCAGCCTTTAAAATCCCTTTTTCTTGTTAATTTATGGGGAAAAAAATGATCAAAAGAATCAATTCATGGTTTTATGAATTGATATCACGCTCGAAAAAGAAAAATCGATTCGATAATTCGTCGTTTTTTAAACTCAGACCTACTTTCTGCGCTTTTGTAATTTAGCACGTTTTTGTCGGCAGCCATTTTGTAATTGTTACGCTTACAGGCGCGCTGAAATATTTTCTTCTTCCTTGGAGTGGGGGGAGGGGGGGCGAAAACAAAAACAAAATCATTGAGAAGCACTGCATTAATGTGAATGGGAACAAAAATGACCTAGAAATATATCGTAATGTTTTTTTTTTGTTTCTTTTTCCCGCCAAACACACCAAAAACAGGCATGAAAAATACTTCCTGCATCCCTTCTACTCTATTATGCAGGAATCTACGTGTGGGATATCGAAGGCAGCCGCTACTTCGACTTCCTGAGCGCCTACAGCGCCGTCAACCAGGGCCACTGCCACCCCAAGATCGTGTCGGCCCTCACCGCTCAGGCCTCCAAGCTCACGCTGACCTCCCGAGCCTTCTACAACGACGTGCTGGGCGAGTACGAGGAGTTCGTCGCCAACATGTTCGGCTACGACAAAGTCCTGCCCATGAACACCGGTACGGAAAAAAAAGCCCGCGTGTCCCTTTTTTTTTTGGGGGGGGGGCTATCTGAGATGCTGACGCCAGTTTTTGGGAAGGTGTGGAAGGCGGCGAGACGGCCTGCAAGCTGGCGCGTAAGTGGGCCTACAACGTGAAGGGCGTCCCCAAGAACAAAGCCAAGATTGTTTTTGCCGGTGAGTGAAAATGACAAACGAGCTGCCGGCGTCATAAGCACTATTCATACGCCAGACGTGAAAATTCCCCGCACATCTTTTTTGCGCTAGATGGGAACTTCTGGGGTCGCACCCTGGCAGCCATTTCCAGCTCCACTGACCCCAGCAGCTACGAAGGCTTTGGGCCTTTCATGCCTGGATTTGAACTGGTCCCGTTCAACGACATTCCCGCGCTTGAGGTGCGGGTTTTTTAGATTCAAATTTTTTTGTTTTTTTTCGACTGCGAGATGAGATCCATCGTGTTTTGTTTTGGCGCGTGCGTTGCAGAAAGCGCTCCAGGACCCGCACGTGGCCGCCTTCATGGTGGAGCCCGTCCAGGGCGAGGCGGGCGTGCTGGTGCCCGACGACGGCTACCTGACCAAAATCAGGGAGCTGTGCACGAAGCACAACGTGAGTATGACGCCATTTTAGCTTCACAAAATCGAAAAGGAAAAAATGGGATTTTAAAAAATGGGCCAGTTCAGTTGATGTCAGTTTATCTGGTGAGCAATTAGCATTAAATTAGCCTCCTCTAAATTTCAGTCGCTCATTGAAATCATTTGAGAACAGCGCTGCTTCCAAAAAAAGATTGAGGCGGCAAGTGTGAAAAATGTGTCTCAGGTGCTGTGGATCGCCGACGAGGTGCAAACGGGTTTGGCGCGAACCGGGCGGCGTCTGGCTGTGGATCATGAGCAAGTGCGTCCCGATATTGTCATCCTGGGAAAAGCGCTCTCGGGAGGAGTTTACCCTGTAAGTGTTTTATTTTGAAATCCTGTTACCGATTTTTCTTCTTTTTAAAAAAATAAAATAAAATTGCGCAATGTGTAATTGTGTCATTCGCATCAGGTGTCTGCCGTGCTGTGCGACGACGAGGTCATGCTGACCATCAAGCCCGGCGAGCACGGGTCCACATACGGAGGGAACCCCATCGCCTGTCGGGTGGCCATGGCTGCCCTCCAGGTCACTTTCAAGTGATTTTTGTCATCATTTGTTTGAACATTTTGAAATGACTAAACTGAGAACGTGGAACAGGAAACGGAAATACAAAGCAGCTTTCCAAATTAAAAGCATGGATTTCAAAACAAGATATGATTAAACCGCTTGAGGGATTCTTAACATGGTAGATATTACTAAATGACTTGAAGCCGTATTGAATTGAATTCTTTGCACTTCACACTCGAGAAAAAAAAAAGTGGGGTCAAATATTCCCGCGACCCCCCTGGCTTGAACCCAACACTTTTTGCAGGTATTGGAGGAGGAGAAGCTGGCTGAAAACGCCGAGCGGATGGGACAGCTGCTGCGCTCGGAGCTGAGGAAGCTGCCGTCCGACATCGCGACCACGGTTCGGGGCAAGGGCCTGCTCAACGCCGTCGTCATCAAAGAAACCAAAGGTAGCGACGCCATCGAGCCACGTTTTTAGCAACAAAGATGCTGACGAGCCGTCCCCCCCCCGCTCAAGAGTACGACGCGTGGGAGGTGTGCCTGCGCCTGCGCGACAACGGCCTGCTGGCCAAGCCCACCCACGGCGACATCATCCGCCTGGCTCCGCCCCTCACCATCAACGAGTCTCAGCTGAGCGAGTGCATCGACATCATCCACAAGACCGTCGCGGCGCTCTAGAAAGTGACGACTGCCACTCACCTGGATTTGTTCCAAGTGAATCGTTCCAACATGTTTGTTGCTATTTTAATATGACTTTTGAAAGGCGGGGCATATCGGTTTGGGGACTAATTTGCAATAAGATGGTTGTGATGTTACAGGACAACCTCCAAAGTCGAACATAAAGCAGGAAATGATATCAAGTGAGTTAAAATCCTTCTACCATATTAACTGTACAGTCCAAGTAAAATAATTGTAATTCCAAGTACAAAAGTTGATATGATGCTGTCGTTTCCTAAAGATGGCATGAAAGAAATGAATAGTTGAGTCTTTGCAACGTGAAGGTTTGAATAAACCTGACAGAAGGCATTTTTAGGCGCATAACATTAAGTGAAAAAGAAAACGACTGCGCCCTTTGCACGATGATACTGCCACCTAGTGGTGTTTTTGAGCTGCTGGTGAAATTAATTGTGTAAAATATTACAGAAAATATTGTTAGTTGAACTACTTTTCCGTTAGACACAAAAAATGTGATTTTATTATTTTTTTTGACTGAAGGTTTCATTGTGTGAAAGTGCACACAGAATGACGTCAAGGCGCATAATGAAACATTGTTTAAAAAAAATATATATATATATCATTTCAAATAAAACCATCTGGATTGTCAGTCGAATGTCGCGTGACCACTGTTGCTTTCTCTTTGTCACGCTTATAGGTTCCAGCATATTTACTTTTCCGAGACTAGACTTCTGTTACATGAAAGAAAATGTGAACTTCATCAATAAATGATTGCAGTCATTCATGGTGTCAATTGATTGAACTGTCTTTTTGTCCCCAAACATAAACACAGAAATGACAACAGAAAAGTTCGGAAATGATGCGATAACCACGACTGCCGCTAGATGGCGCGCTGACGTCACTCTTTGCAAATAAGGCAGTATTGCGATATTGGAATGTTGTCGTTTTGATGATTCTGGCAAACAACGAATTCCCAGTAGCAACATATAGACTTTGTACTGATGACAGTAGCCATTTTTGTCTTGTAACAACATTAAATAAAACAACTGCAGCAACTTTGACCATAACGTTGTAATGAGTTCCTGTAACATTTGCTTAATACTGTAATATCTGTCGTTGCCATTTTAGGATGGGAGTCAAATAAAAATAGCATTCTGATGATATGATCGGCAGTTGTCTTTTTTTTTTTTTTGGAATGGGAAGCCTGCCGAAGAGAACAAAAAAAGCAGCACAGGACAGGACAGCACAGGACAGCTCATTATTCCGTCTGGCAGGCAGCCGAGCGAGGCCTCCGAGTTTGCTTGTGAAATATGAGCGGAATCCGAGGTTGGCAGCAGCGGCCGGGCTTTTTAATTCGCCAGGTGACACAAAAACAAGGCGAGCGAGGCCCCTCGAGGATCGGGAGACGCGACGACGACCCTCGAGGGGCCGCTTTTGGGCACAGCGCTGACGGCTTGACGAGCAAAGCGTTGACAGGCTGGCAGATGTGCTCCAGTTGCGCAAAAAAAAAAAGAAAAAAAAAAAGGATTGGCACAAAAATGTCTTGATTTAACAAACAAGGCTTGGGAGTGGAAAGTGTTTCTTGAAAAAGTGCTGAAATTAAGACTGAATTGAAAAAACGATTTTCATCATATAACGTTTGGACTTTTTTTCTAATCTAGAGAGAAAACGCGAGTAGGGCTTGTAATTGTCTATAGTTACCACAAGATGGTAGCAAAGCACTTTGATATGGTAAATGAAGCGCCACAACTCACTGGAATTGTTTTGTTGGCACCAAGATGCCACCAGATGGCGACAAAAGCAATGCTGTGACTGTTATCGGAAGTATTCGCGTAACGTCACCATTTTTCTGTATTAATGTTACGACAATTTGAAAAATTACATCACGTTTGTGTTAGTAACTGACTTTGCTTAAAAAAAAACCAACAGAACTTTGTTTGTACGGCTTTTGCAAAAGAATGACTAATCGTACATCACTACAGCTTTTTTTGGAATAGACATCAACTAATTTCATTTATAACAGCACAATTATCTAAGCAACATTACAAATTTCATGTGATAACATTCTAACATTGAGTTTTTACCCCAAAAAAGTAATCTCACAAGATTTTCACCCCCCCCCCACACACACACTATTATTATTATTTTTTGTTCCATCTATTCATGTAACATTACAACTTATGACTTTTTTTTTTTTGCATCATTAACACATTTTGCCAAGTAAAACGGAACAATTACATAAAATCATTTTTTAAATAGTTTTTCATACTCTGTTATGTTCTCATCGTGATACTTGGCTACCCGTAACATTACAATATATCGTAACATAACAGTGTAATGACCTTATTCCGATAACGTCTTTTATTATAATATATATATATATAAATATTTTTTTTGCAATAATGATTTTATTGGTTCCTGTGTAAGTTGCATGTTTCCTTTCGAATGAATGCCGTCCGCTCACTTCAATACATTTTTTTTCAATAAATACGACATCCTGACAAAAAGGCCGATATGAGGCGGAAGGTGCGGGTTCCTTAAAACGTAATTCATAAAAACATTTTAAGACGCGGAATCAAATTAAACGAGCTCGACATCCAAGAAATGCCAACTTGGGAGTTATTAGTAATACACCCCCCCCCCCCCCCCCTACCTTACCGGCGCTAAATCAAATGAATGTAGCATCTGCATTAAAGTTCACGACAGCCGAGTGCGCTGATAAATGGCACATCGTCTTTAAATAGAATTGCGCACGGGCCATTTTTCCCGTTTGGAGTTGCCCGTGGGGAATCGCTCCGCTTGATATGGATGAGGCCCAGCGTGCCCATTAGGAGGCCACGCCCCTTCCTGGGAGGTTGAACACATCTTTCCATTAGCAGGTTTGACACTGTGGCCACTGGTTTTATGCCAAGGAGTGCTTGATGTGCACAAAAAAAAAAAAGAAGAGAAAAAAAGACGTATACATCATGACAAAGAGTTATTTTTCCCCAAAATTCTGAAAAGGTTATGATGACTTAATTCTCATAATATATTTGAGATAGCATTGCCATTTGCGTCATTTTACCCCTTGAACCCTGTGCAATGTTGGACCTTGCTATAATGCGCTTCACTACGACGGCGTATCAGGGTCACGTATACATATCAATTTTTTTAGAGGGCGAGGGCAATATGGCGAGAAAAAAATGCGCAAATTTGCCACAAACTGGTAAATTTGCAACTTTATAAAGCAGTAGATGTGCGAGAAAGAATGAACCCGTCTCCATCCTGCCTTTTTATTTTATAAACAGTTTCCCATTAACCATCACCGAATCCTCACATTAGGCTATCGCTACGCTAACGCGTATTTCTCGTACGTTGCTGAGTTTTTTTCTCGCAAATTTGCCACTTTCTAAACTCGCAAAAAAAATATTGCCCTAATACGACGTCATAACTTTTTTTTTTTTTTTTTACAAAACTGCACCTATTTTTAAAAAAAATTATAAAAGGTTTGAACATTGAGTTTTGAACGAGAGAAATGTGAGAAAATGTCAAATTCCTCTAAAAGAAAAATGTATAAAATGTGTGCTGAGGGGTTTTACAGCCTTTAAAACATTTATAATAAATGTAAAAAAAAAAAAGACTACTTTTATTTTTTGGAGCGTAAACCCAGCGATAAACGAGGGACCACTCACTTTATTCAGCTTTGCTAAAAATAATAATAATAATAATAAAAATTCTCTTGTTTAGTTTTGTCAGATTTCCCGCTAAATCGTGCACATCAAAAACGGTCGGATGATTGCCGATATCGCTCACAATGTTTACGAACTGTTACCACAGTGCCGAAGAGCTCAGCTTGTGAACGTCACATGACCAAACCCAGGAAACAGGTGAGCTGTGACGGGTCATTACCCGAGCGCTTTTTGGCACCGTGATGTCATTTTCAGTCGACAAGCAAGTGTCAAAATGGCCGCCCCCCCTGAGATGGATCAAAACGGGTGCATTTTGACCTTTCATTCATATGCCACAAATGCAATAATAATAATAATAATAATCAGAAAGCTGCGTTTAGAATTCATTGTCAAGATTATTATTTTTTTTTTTTACTTCTACTTTTTGTCGGTCACATTTAAAGCCACGGCCATCAAAACGTTCCAGCTGCTGCACCAGCACTTCCTTAATATAACTTTTTTTGGCCCCTCAAACTCCAGTTTTCGCTTCCCCCCCCGTCGGGCGGTTGCAAGCGAGCTGCTCCCGAGGCTCTTCATGTGGCGGACGGAGTTGCCAAGACTGCCATAAAATTGGGAACGTTTCACCGTAAAATGTGCCCGTGGAAAACCGCAGACAGGCCGGCAGATCTTTGGGCCAGGAGCGTCTTAAAAAACGCAGATCACGCTCACAGATGAAGAAGAGGAAGAAGGTCAACTGTCACGAATGTGGAGAAAGAAAAAAAAAATATCCTGCAGGAAATGGATGCTTTATTTATTTATTTATTTTTTATTTAATATAATACTGAGCTCTTAAAAAAATAATAATAATAATAATAAAAAAAAATTAAATAAAAAAATAAAAAATAAGAAAAAAAAAAAAAAAAGGAAATGGATGCTTAATAGTGCCCGGAGGAATTGTGGAGGTGGAAAAAAACAAAACAGCGGCGGCCATTGTGGACGTCCCAGGAGAAGATCCGAGAGGACGAGGGATGGATTTTGGGCTGTAACGAGCCCAGCTTTTCAGGCTCGCTGCCACCGAAGCTCTCAAGTGTCATAGCGGATAAATCCTGATCCTCGTCGTCGTCATCGACTTTCAGGACGGACGGACGCCGTCGTCCATTGTTGCGCCGCGTCCTCCCCTTGAAGTTACGATGTCGCTCGGTGCACTCTATGTGGCACGCTTTATATAAATTTGATCGAGGCTGACGGGGCGGCGGGGGCTGGGCACACTTCGGGAAAGAATTGACCTACCCGTACCCTAAAAATATTATATGATATTTAATATTTTTTATTATTATTTAAATTGTCCATTTTTTTTTTAATTATTATAATTAGTGGGGATATATATATATATATATATATATATATATATATATATATAATAAAATCATGGTAAAGTAGGGCGTCAAATTAGGGTTTCAAAGTACAATTGGGGTTTCGATGTAGGAGGAATAAGGCTTCAATATATTATAATAATAATAATAATACAATAAGGTTGGGGTTTCAAAGATGGAGTAGGGTTTAAAATTAGGGTTTAAAATGAGTGATAGGGTTCCAAAGTAGAGTTTTGTTCCAAATTTGGGTTTCAAATGAGGGTTAAGGGTTCAAAGTAGGGTTTTGTTTCACATTAGGGTATCAAACTAGAGTTAAGGTTTCAAAGATGGAGCAGGGTTTCAAATGAGGGTTTCAAATAAGGGTCAGGGTTCCAAAGTAGGGTTTTGTTCCAAATTTGGGTTTCAAATGAGGGTTAGGGGTTCAAAGTAGGGTTTTGTTCCAAATTTGGGTTTCAAATGAGGGTTAGGGGTTCAAAGTAGGGTTTTGTTCCAAATTTGGGTTTCAAATGAGGGTTAGGGGTTCAAAGTAGGGTTTTGTTTCACATTAGGGTATCAAACTAGAGTTAAGGTTTCAAAGATGAAGCAGGGTTCCAAATTTGGGTTTCAAATGAGGGTCAGGGGTTCAAAGTAGGGTTTTGTTCCAAATTTGGGTTTCAAATGAGGGTTAGGGGTTCAAAGTAGGGTTTTGTTCCAAATTTGGGTTTCAAATGAGGGTTAGGGGTTCAAAGTAGGGTTTTGTTTCACATTAGGGTATCAAACTAGAGTTAAGGTTTCAAAGATGAAGCAGGGTTCCAAATTTGGGTTTCAAATGAGGGTCAGGGGTCCAAAGTAGGGTTTTGTTTCCAATCTTTTCTGCACTGATGTTAATTTGTCGTCACCCTACTGGAGGTGCATCTGTATGCATGAAACATCTGCGGCTGCACGGTGAGTTCACTGACACCGCCGCCGCCGCCGCCTGCTTGAGTAATAAGCGCTCAGCTCGGAGAGGAGACGGAGCCTGCAGGACGACACGGTGGTGAGCCACTGCCCCGTGTGTGTGTGCGTGTGCGTGCGTGTGTGTGTGCGTGTCTCGGGCCGTGTGATGTTTCACAATCAAGCTTACTCGTCCAAGCGTGGTGAGCAGCTGGACCTGACTGGTATTAGTATGCCCCCCCCCCCCAGTGTCCCCACAGCCGACGATCAAATTGAAGCCCTGCCTGCTTTTTTTTTTTTTTTTGCCGGCATTTTAGCGCCCAATGCTAGCAAAAAAAAAATCTTAATTCCAGTTAAAAATAGTGATGTTTGATGATGATTCATCAGTGTGTCAAACTGCCCCCTACTGGCAAGGAGGACTTATGTCAGATTTAGTTTTGTCTTAGGTATTGGTGGCTGGTCTCGGCAGCCTTTATGAGTACCTGATACATTAAAATAAGGTCGATATGGCCCGATACTGATACCTGGTATTGATACTCGCACCTCTCTAGTTATAAACAATCCATGGAATTCGATGCCGACGATAGAATTTTGTTTATGTAGTCAACGCTTATTTGAATTTTTTATTTTTTTTTCATCATAACTAGCGTACGCTTCCTTTTTGTTTTGCAAACGAACGCTAATTCACGCACGTCCGGCGTGCGACATTCCAGATGGCGCAACGCTTTTGCTTCTTTCTTGTCAAGTCACTAAAAAGTGCTGAGGGCGACACAAAAAAACGTTTCATCTTTTTGCTTTTCCCACTTGTTTTACTTTTAATAATAATAATAATTATAAAAACCTCCGGCGGAAACATCTCCACGCGCAGAAGCCACGTTTCATAACGGCAGATTTATAGCTTCGATAGTCGCGTTTTTAATGAAAGTCCGCTCGGTCTCGTCTCTTCGGTCGCCTTCGAGCGTCTCGCTGGCTTCTTTTAAAGGCATTTTTTTTCTGCGTGGAAGATGAATTGGGAGGAAACAAACAATACGCGCGCTAATGGCGAACACGCTAGTGAGCGAAGAGGCGGCTTTTAATTGCCCGAGGCCAAAATGGCTGTCTTGGAGTTGTTGTTGAGAAAACCACTCGACAATAATGGAGGAAGAAGAAATGGGCCAACATCCCAACACGTATTCAGACTCGGTCAAGACGAACTTTCATTCACTTCCGGGGATGCAAAATTTGTGGTCGGCGCTTCTGATTGGCCGAAAGCAAATGCTCATATCTCCCATCCAGACAGTGAACGAGTGCGAGCATCGGCGGCGCATTAAATATCGAGTCGGACAAGATGAGAGCTTGCTCGTAAAAAAAAAAAAAAAAAAAAAAAAAAAAAAAAGACGACTCGGGTGTTTGCGGCTGTGATATACGAGTGGGTAATATTTCCCCTTGAAAATGGCTGAAGTGGGCTTTTTTTTTCTCTCTCTTTTCTTTTGCTGCCTATACAACGTTCACATTTTTTTTGCTTGTGTTCCAAGGTCTGTTATAGCAAACTTATTAATTTTTTCAAGTCATAATAATTAACATGGCGTAAATGACCCCAAAAACATATTAAAGATACAATAACACAATATTAGAAGAAAAAAAGTTGGAACTTTACATTGTATGTCACAACCTCGTTCCATAACTGAATACATTCCTTTTTACATCAAGAACATTACCTCCGCCAGGGAGGCAAGAAAAAACGCTATTTATTGTGCCCGGAGATGAAAATCTCCCATCCAAGTGTGTTTGCGCAGATAATCAGCAGCATTAAAGGAGGCCTCTGTGTGTGCCATTAAAAGGGCCCAAGGTAGTCATCTGCACACGGCTGATAAAGACACTCGCAGCTCATTAATATTCATGAGTATGCGTTACTAATTGCGGATCATCCCAAGGGTTTTTTTTTTGAACATTTCTCATGTCCCATCTTCCGTAATGTTTGCCGATGATTGAACGAGGGACGTCGTAAGCCGTCACGCTTAACGGGATTTCCGCAGCAAGCGCACTGATGAAGTAAGCAGGTGGGGAAATAATCAGAATTAAAGCTGCCGGCAGTGTTGCACAAGCCTTAATAATAACCAACAATTTGAATTCTTATTATCTTTATAGCTGGGAAAAAAAGGGGCCCTCCTAAAAATAAATATTGAATGAAATAAGTAATAAAGCTGCAAAGGGTGGTCCTAATAAAGAAATAATCATGACTAAAGCTGCGAGCAGCATTGGCCATGCCCTCGTGAAAATAATAATAATAATAATATGATCAATTAAGAATGATAATTAAAGCAGTTGATTATGTCCAGGGCTGGGCCTGGCACAAAAAAAGTCAGCCCTGGCATTTTGACCAGCCCGGCTCAGCCCAACATGTCGTTCTGCCACTGATGTTTATTGATGTTTTCAATTTGCGAGCTATATACGAACTGGATTAACAGACTGGTCCCTTCTCAATTGTGGGCCAGTCTCTTGGGGTAAAACGTAGGGAAATAATCATTAAAAAGCACCCAAAAGAGGCCGGCCCACCGGGCACTTACCCGGCGTGCCAGATGGCCCGTCCAGCCCTCATTATGACTTGAGTCATGACTTAATCGTGAACGTGTTACGAACTGCAGCTGCTGTGTAAACCGAGCGCAGGGATTTCTTATCTGTGCGGTTGCTTGGAGGAGGCTTGTTTTGTTTGGAACAAAAACCTCAATATAGTCCTGTGGAGGCGGCCGCCGCCGCCGCCGCCGCCGCCACCGCCGCCGCTTTTTCCCCAGGAGGCGTGAAGCTCATGACGCCGCTGTCTGTTCTGCGAGGCACAAAAAAAACAATCATCCTAAAAGGGGCTGGAGGGCTTTTTTTTTCTCCTTGCCGCCTCCCCTGCCTGCTTCCAAGAATGACACCTATGTTATTACCTCTTTCAAGGCAAGAACGTTTGGCAGAGATCGAGATGATGACATTTTTGCCCAGCCAATCAGACACTTGAAGAAAGTCGTTCCTGGAACAGGCACAACATCCAGGAAAAGGGGCTCGTCTTTGCAAAACATGACCAACTTGCCAAGGAAAATGTACGTTTTAAAAATGACCGTACATTGATATGGCCTCTGATTGGTCCAAAATGAGCAATACTCACTATCACCACCGTGAAGTGCAAAGCATTTCTGCCGGCGGCTTTGTTCCATTTATTAGGTGAAAAAAGTCAAAGCCAAACTCCATAGGAAATTCAACGTTTTTAAAAATGACCTTACATTTATATGGACGTGGCCTCTGATTGGTCCAAATGTTCATAGTCGTTATTCTCAGCTTAAGGCGTAAAGTGGTTCTTCTTTGTCTCGGTGAAAACAGTCAAAGCCAAAATCCCGTATGATATTTTCCGTTTTAAAAACCCCATGACCCACCCCCCAAAATGTTTGTGTGGACCTGACCTCTGACTGGTCCAAATTTGTAATACTCACTATCACCACCTTGAGGTGCAAGGTGGTCCTGCTAACAAGTTTGTTCCACTTACATCTTAAATATAAAAAAAAATATTCAAAGCCAGCAAAAAAAAAAGAAGAAAAAAAGTCAAAGCCAAATATCGTAAGAAAATGTATGTTTTGAAAAAAATCCCCCACATTAGTATGGACCTGGCTTCTGATTGGTCCAAATTTCCAATACTCAGTATCATTACCTTGCGTGCAAACCAGTTCTGCTGGTACGCTTGTTCGATTGACACGTTTAGATGCCGGTGATGGAATTTAAAAGTGGAATTTTAGCACCAGAATGTTACAATATGACAAGTATGTTATACAGTCAACACAAACAGACTGTACGAAGCAGTCGGCTGTAAAACGCCCGCTTCCCCCCCCCCCGTCCGAGACGTTTGCTTTCCCACTCGGCTCTCCGGCACCTCGGTGACGAGCTCTGCAAAAAAAATTTTTCTTCATATTTGCAAATTCCTGAATAACAGATCGTCGACTGTTACGTTCCACGCTGACGAACGCTTCCTATATTTATAGTCCGGCCTTAAATTAGCTCGGCGGGTGACCCCTTCCACCGAGCTGCGGGGGGAGGTGGGGCCCCGGGGGTGAGAGGGTTCCCCCCTGTCAGGACTGGAACACTGCTCTTATTGTACGGTCCTGGAACATGACCTTCATTTGTACAGTCACGCTGTCAAAACTCTGGTATGCTAACACGCGTGTGGCATAGCACAACTTAGCTTTGTGAGGCAAAGCAACACACTGGATAGCATGGACTCGTATAGCATGGCTTAGCATAGAAGCTAATAGCAAAGCATAGCATATAGCACATCCTAGCGCGGCATAGCATAGCATAGCAATTCAGAGCAAAAAAAATAGGATAACAGAGCATAGCATAATAAAACAACTCAACAGCCTAGCATCACATAGCATAGCATAGCGTAGCGTAGAATATCCGTTTAAAGCATAGCATAGCCTAGCGCAGCATAGCATAGCAATTAAAGCATTACATAACATAACCTACCTAGTATTACATAGCATAGCATAGATTGTCATTTTCAAGCATAACATAATAGCCTAGCACAGCATATCCTAGCATAGCATAGCGATTCAAAGCACAACATAGGAAAACGCAACATAGCATACTAAGGCATCACGTAGCATAGCATAGGATATCGTTTTCAAACATGACATGGCCTAGCACAGCATAGCATAGCAAATCAACGCAAAGCACATCATAGGACAACATAGCTAGCCAAGACGTCACGTAGCATACTGTAGCATTACACAGCATAGCATAGAACATCATTTTAAAGCACAGCATAGCATATCTTAGCCTAGCATGGCATATCAATTCAAAGCATAACATAGCCATAGCATATAAAAGCAATAGCACCAAATATCATTTTAAAGCCTAGCCTAGCATAGCCTAGCCTAGCACAGCCTTCTGACCTCCCAAGCACACTCGAGCGTTGTCCACTCGACTGGCCGGGCCGCACTTTTAACAGAAGCGCACATCTGCGAGTTCACACGGGATCAGGGTCAAGATGTCGTCACGCACACTCCTTGGAACCAAAACGCTGAGTCAAGCTCCAGCCGGACCACCGGACACCCCCCCCCGCCCATCCGTTGCGACCCCCCCGGGGTGCTCAGACCAGACATAGCAACTAAACCTTAACCGCAAAATAAAGACGACTCTGTCGGAAATTCCCTCACAACTTTTTTTTTTGCAATAAAAGTTGACGACATCATCACGGAGCCGCACGAGGATTCATAAAAGGTCGGATGATGAAATTGTGGAAAGAAATCTATAGAGTGAGAGTGAGTGAGGTCGCTTCACCCCCCCGAGGAGGTTGCCTGCTTATTGCAATAAGTGCAAGCAATAATAATAATGCAAGTTGACGCTTCTTTGAAAAGCGTCCAGCAGCGCGTCCTTAATAAAACACGCGCGCGCGCACACACTTCAAGACGAATAAAGGTTCTACTGCACATTCATTCCAATTGGATTTTTTACAAAATGCTTTACAGTAAGTGGTACCTCGGAGTTTGAACATAATTCGTTCATAATGCGAAGTGTTCCAAGTCCGAAACATTTTTTTCCCGATAGGAAATAATGTAAATGTGTTAACTGAAAAAAAAAAAAGGGGATATGAAAGTTATTCCTAGTTAACTGAATCTATTTTTAAATAGTTTTTCTTTAAATATTATTATTATTATTATTATTATTTAAAATTAATAACTAACAAAAACCAAAAAATAAAAAATAAAAAAATATTCTTTTTTTTAATACTATTTATTGAGGTCGATTGATTGATTAAAATTTTTTTTTTTTTTAATGATCATTATTTCAATTAATTTATGTATTAACTGTAGATTTTGTAAAATAAACAACATTGAAATATATATACATTATTTTTTTCGGACAGAGAATTTCACTTTGTTGCTTAGCTTTTTTTCTTCTTTTTTTTTTAAAATGAAATTCTACAAAATTCCCGCAAGCACATTGATGGATGTGGCGTGTAAATGTCACACGCACGCACACGCACGCGCGCGCGCGTACACGCTTCCTCATAAATCACCTGACGGAGTGCGCTGTGCAACACATGCCGGCGCTTTTGTGCTATAATACGCTCGGGGTTACGTTACACGCTACATGGACGCGCGCACGCTGGATAAACAATCATTCAAAAATAATAACAATAATTCGGCTTTTGATCTATAAATGCCGTAATGGGAGTGACTAAGCAGCCATTGAGCTGCAGCCGTCTTGGCGGTGGCGGCGACTCCCCTCCTCCACTGCCACTACCCCCGCCCCCCTCCCTCAAAATACCCCCCCCTCCCCCAAACCATTGATTCATCACATCACAGCAAGCCAAGCGTGGTGAGGCAAAAAAAAAAAAAGGAACGACAATATTAAGTTGACATTTCCAAATAAACATTTCTTTTTTTCTTAATGAAATAACATGCATATTCAATGTAATACGATTTTGTTTTTAGTAGTGTGTGTTGTGTGTGCGAGAGCATTTCAGTTCTGTATATAATCATCAGTAGTGTGTGAGAGAATTTCACTGGTGTGTGTTTCAGCAGTGGACTGTAAGAGTGTTTTTAGTATTGTCCGATTGTTACAAAAGTGTATGCGACAGTGTTTCAGTAGTGCGTGTTTCATTGTGTTCGTGTATCAGTAGTGTATGTGAGCCTTCCAGTAGCGTGTGAGAGTTACAGTAGTGTGTTTATGTAAAGTGTGTGTGAAAGCGTTTCAGTAGTGTATACGAGCAAATCGATTTTCAGTAGCGTGTGAGAGCATTTCACTTGCGTGCGTTTCAGTGTTTTTATGAGAATGTTTCAGTAGTGTGTGTGTGTGTGTAAGAGTGTTTCATTAGTGTGTTAGATCCTTTCAGTTGTGAATATGTAAGTGCATCAGTAAGTAGTGTGTGTTTCAGTAGTGTATACGAGCAAATCCATTTTCAGTAGTGTGTGTGTGTGTTTCCGTAGAGAAGCCCAACTATGAGTGTTTTAGTCTTGTCATGAGAGAGTTTCACTAGTGAATGTGAGAGTGTTACTACTGTAGTGGGTTAGATCGTTTCAGTTCGTCCCGTGAGAGCAAATGTGAGAATGTTTTTGTAGTGCACGTGTGTTTCAGTGGTGTATTGTAAGAGTGATACATCAAGTTTGTTACCTTGTTTCAGTAATGCGAGTGTTACAGTAGTGTGTTGGGTTGGTTTCAGTTTGCGCACCTGAGAACGTTTCAGTAGTGTGTGTGTGTGTGTGTGTGTTTCACTTGTATATGTGAGATTTCTGTTGTAGCGCACGTGAGTGTTTTAGTCGTCAGTGTTTCAAAAGCGAATGTGAGAGTGTTTCAGTAGTGCGAGTGAAAGCCTTCCAGTGGTTTATGTGAACAAATACATTTTCCGTAGTGTGTGTGAGAGCATTTTGTAATTTTTTTTACTTACGCCTACTTCAATTAAAAATATGTGTGTGTGAGTGTGTGTGATGGAAAAGGGATGTAATAACATGACTTGTGTAGGGTGTGGGGAGGGGGGGGGCTATGTGGGGGGGGGGGGCTGCCCCTGCCCCCCCTCTCATCAGAGAGGAGCCAGAGCGAGAAGCATCCAGCACATCGCAATCAGGCAGCAAGGAAGGAAGGAAGGAAGGAAGGAAGGCAGACGAGAAGACACCACAAGAGAAGACGACGAGCGGCACCGGCTTGGACCCGTCGCATGTTTTCACGCAATCCCGTCGCATTGGATTTGTTCCCGTCTTTCGCCACCCATTCCTTGTGGAATGGAAACCCGGAGCCAGGCGAGAAGTTGCTCGATCCCGGCGGCCGCGTGAGGGGCTGCCGGCAACGCATGGTACGTCACGTTTCGCACACGCCGGCCGGCAACGTTCAACGCTGTGGAAACGCGCGCGTTGACATTTTGGAGAGTTGCGCGCTTTTTTTTTTTGCGGCCGGACGCCTTCGCGTTCCTTTTTTGCACCCCCCAACCAAGTCGAATGCGGCTTGGAAAAGTTTTGCGGCCGATCGGCTCCGGAGATTCGCATAACGGCCTCCTTTCAGCGCGCGCCATCAATGCCCCCACACACACACCACACTTCTCGTGCGCGTGCGTCGCTGGACCGCCGTCAAATAAGACCGAGAATACACTCACAAGTCGCGTGATAAGTTGCCGTTTGTTTGGGGGGGGGGGGGGGGGGTCGTGAGTTTCCAGTCCCCAAGAACAAACACGCACACACACACACACACATTCATGCATGCATGTAGGCTATTGTGTGCCTCTTTGAGACCCCTGCCAGACTCCCTGCTGACCAATGAGTGACTGAGTTGAGCAATAAGTCGTTTTTCTGGAGGAGGGGGGGGGGGGGGGGTGTCCTCGGTCACAATGGGTTGAATTTTCTGGTTAAATAAATGTTTGGTTTGATTGATTGAAGTATTTGGAAAATATGCACAAATGCAATTTCATGAATGAAATTCATTTGCATTCATTTCATTTGCATTTTAATTCAAATGTGCTAACTAAAAATCAACTTTCTTTATGAATAAACTCGATTCATTTCCCCCAGACACCAAATTCTGTTATAAAAAAAATAAAAATATATAAATTTACAATTAAGTCTTTTTTTTTTTATCTTGAAATTATTTTTTAAAAAATTGCAGAAATATCACAAAATGTATTTTATCAAATTTATTTTAAAAAAAATTCTGGAAAACAGAAGCTATTGCAATATTGCTACTTGCATTTTACAAATCAAAATTTTGTGATTTGAAAAAAAAAAATACAATGACAAGAATATACATCATTTGAAGACAATCTGCATATTGGCAGACAACCGATCATCTTCGGGATTCTCCCATGATGCGTCCTCGTGGGAAAGTTGGTGAATTGCAACAATAAAACAAATCACATAAACCAGAATAACTCAACATGCAAGTTGCTGGATGACCACAACGTGTTCCCAACCGGCATCTTCTGCCTTTTCTTACGCAATCCGCGTGTGTGTGTGTGTGTGTTGCAGAAATGCGTGCACCATGTGATTACACCCGGGCAGGCAGCTGGCGAGAATGATGTTGTGACTGCGTGTGGCGTTTGTGGTGTCTTTGATGCGAGCGACTTGCATTGGAATTTTCATGCCTTTCCATCGAAGCTTCCTTATAAATCCAGACGGATGCATTTCCCAATTTACAATGCTGTTTTTGCATTCAGCTTATTCCAGATTACGTAAACACGAAGCTATTGGACAGGTTAAAAAAAATATATATATTTTTTTTTAAACAACATATGAGGTGCTTTAAGCGGCCTCATCTGCGACAGAGGCCTGCCAAGCGAACAAGTGATTGCTCGAAATGGAAGAACCATTTCTCAAGTCCCATCCATAATGAATGTAGCCTGCTAAGCTACTAGCATGACAATTGACAACCATCCCATTCAGTTTGGTTCACTTGGGTGACGGTCCTCTTGTTCACAGTTCAATTTACGCGTATAAGGAATGAGGTCATTTCTTTGTCGTTACATAAAATGACAGATGTTATGTTTCGCTCCAAGTTGACTTGATCGTGAAAGTGATTTTTCTGCATGCTAACCTCTACAAAGGGTATAATAGTTTTTTTTTTTTAATTCAGTTAGTTTTTAAAGCAAGTTCTTACTTTAATTTTTTTGAAAATGCTTCGTTTTAGTTTATTTACATATATATATATATATATATATATATATATATATATATATATATATATATATATATATATATATATATATATATTGAGACGTCAAGTGCAAGAAAAAAAAGTCTTTAAGGATTGTGTAATAAAGTAAAATAGTCTTCTTTCTTTTTTCTCTCTCAGGAAATAAATAAATAAATAAAGTAAAGTAAAAATGTTATCATCATTGCTCTCTTCTTTTCTCATGCATGCAAAAACTCATGCATGGTGTAAATTAAGGGTGCCAAAATGTGTGTGTCAATTTTGAGTTCATTTAAAGTTCCTTTAACGCCACAAAAAAAATAAAAATAAATGTACATGCGATTAATGATTGCCTCTTACTTATTCCCAGTCGTAAGTTTGTCCACGTCAAAATTTAGCAGTAACCTTAACCGGTACTTGACGAATATACACGTCAGTGGCAGTAAAAGGTTGAATTCCAGTCGCCCGATAGAAACGTCCACAAGAGTGCCTGAGCTGGAGTGAAGCATCTTTTGCGGCGGAATAAAGGAGATTTTTGCCTTCCATTGAAAACAGACGCTCACAAAAGGAGCTGCAGGTACGATTCCCGTGAGTCCGATCGCAATGAAAAATCCCTCATGCGCTTACTTTTTTTCACATTACCATCATTCAGCTGTAGTTTTTTTAGCATGATGATGTTTTTCTCATGTACTGATCCTTGATTACACAGTCAAGTGATCAGAGCGCGCGCTTGCCCTTTAAATGGCTGTGAAGCGGCAGTCTCCTAATTACACTCCGGCTGGAAACACAAAGCGTGCGTACGTGTTGTTGTTGTATTTGTCCACAGAGCGGAACAGCTGGCAAAATTGAAAATGGCCTTTTTTCCCTTCATAAACACATCTCACAATTTGCCGGCAAACATGCTTGCGCTCATTGTGTTGTCTCGTGGCCATTATGTGGCGACGTTCTGTTGTTATGATGCGATTATGATGATGTCGTCGTTGTGTTAGTTGAAGTGGGCCAGCATGCGTCGGGAGCTTTTCTTTTGGATCACTGAAGACACTTTGGGGCCGTTAGCGTCGCATACGTTTAGCCGGCGACGTGTTGATTTGCATCCGCGCTGCACAGTTGTGGCGATGTAACGATATCCAAACGACATGAAACTCAGGGTGCGATAATTGTCACAATATTTTGAGGAGGTTGGCCATATTAAAAAAAGGTCACAATATTGTAAAAATAAAAAAAATAAAAAGCACAATAATTAATTGTTGTGCATACTAACAGTAGTGACAACGAAATAGGCGTGGCCATGTCATTGTCATCAAGGTCTATGTAGTTCACAATGTTGTGTTGAAAAATAAATATTTGCTGGTCTGACTAATTTTTGGGAGTGATAACTGCCTCAGTGACCAAAACATTCCTAATTTAAATTAACCTGCAGTAATAACCACCACAGGACACTGCTGTTATTGCTACATCCCTATTTAGCAATAAAACTAATTTTTATCTGGTATTTTGTTTCACACCACTATGTTTATAGTCATCTAAATTATGTTTTAAATTGTAATTTATTTTGAGTAGCATAATTTTTATTTTCATTATATTTTATTTTTTTGTTTTCAAATCTTTGTTTTATATCTTATTGTACAATTTTTTTTGAATTATTTACTTTATTACACCATTTTTTTGTCAATACATTTGTGTTTTTAATTATATATTTTTTTGTGGCCTGGATTGGCTGGCCACCAGTTCAGGGTGCCCAAAGCCAGTTGGGATAGGCTCCAGCACCCCCTTGTGAGGAATAAGCAGTTCAGAAAATGGATAGATTTTTTTCGTGGTATGCTTTTGGAAGCTTCTTTTTGAGATCTTAAAAACGTTCTTAAAAATATCAAATTCAGTTGTAAAGTTGAGATTTAATTGTCTTCTATTTTACGTACATTTTAAAATTACAGTATTTATTTTTTATTATAAAAACATCTCAAATTTTATTTTATTTTTTCAAATGACTATATTTTCATTTTTATTTTCTTATTCTTAGTAGTATTTTCAAAAACTATTTTGTTATCCATCCATCCATTTTATTACCCGCTTGTTGCTTTTTAAAAATGATTTCCTTTGTAACATTGTCATAAATATATATTTTTCAACGATTGCAGAACCAGTAGTGTAACATTTCTGCGCTTCCTGCTGGCCACATTTGCGGTTTCTAAAGATCAAATCTGCAACGATGACACGAATCCTCCCCAACACGGGACCGCATCGGAACAACTTGAGGTCACGTGATCTGAAACAAACATGAAAGTTGGATGCCGAGTTGCAGGCGGCGCAGACCAAGTTCAGCCTGATCAATTATTCATCGGAAAGAGCGGCTGCATTATTTTCCACCCATCCTTGCAAAATCTTGCTGTCTCTTTTTTTTTTTTAGCTCCTGTGATTGTTTACGCTGTTAAATATCCCCGTTGGCCTCAAGCGAGATGAAAGGATGAATAAAATATAAGTTGGAACGGGGAACATACAGTCGATAGACAGATATAAAAAGTCTACACACCCCTGTTTAAATGCCAAGACATTTTATAGACAAACAAATTATACTATTTATAGTTATGGTGCAGAGTTGGGGTAACATGAAATATGCAAAATGTTAAAAAAAAACAATGACATCGCCCTCTACAGGCCCGGCATGGATATAACAGCATCTCGTATACGTAAAGTGATGTCGACGGTGGTGAGGAGGAAATCCGATTGCCGGCTGTTTTTCCCCCCCTCACATCGCCGGCTTAATTTCACGCTCGACTCGTCAGCTTTGCTCTCGCTTCATTTGACGTCTTAGTGGAAATTGATTTCCTTTGTTGACACACTTAAGACGCACCATTTACACTCGTCACTCCGCACTTTTGTGCGTTCCAAAAAAATATCAAAAAAAGAATACTTCAACCTTTTTCATCTGTCAGCTTGTTTGTGGTCAGCGAAGCCACTCTGCTTCTCTCTTCTTCCTTGTTCTCATCTTGCACCAATCAAAGGGTGGCTGCACAGTCACATGACCGTGGCTTCCTGTGGAACTTTTAATTGGGGTGAAAGGGCCTGTTGGAAAATAGTTCACGTTTCACACCACTTACGCCGTTTTCCACAAATAAAATCCAATGTTTATTTCCCTGTTGGCTTTAATTATTATGATTTCTTAAAACAAAGAAACATATCATTTGACTTTATTGTTTTTTTTTAATGAAATGTAAAAACAAAAATAGACCATAATGGGGTTTATTTTCTTTAAAGTAGCACTACAAAGAAAATATTTTCTTAAAAATTAAATCTACGTGCCATCAGATTCCGAATCTAAATGACTAACACAGAATTTTATGACCATCAAATACACACTTCAGCTTCAAAAATTCAAATTTCAGCTGCAAGTTTGGCAATCGTCCAATCTCAGCCAACCAAGGGAGCCGAACATGATTGGCTGTTGTTGGGTATTACGCAACAATAACCCAACGATGGGTCAAAAACGGACCGATCCCTCTTCTTGGGTCAATTTGACCCAATATTGAGTCAAGAAATGGGTCTTTTAATTAACTCATAAGATCCATTACTTGGGTCAAAAAATGGGCTCATTTTGTATAAAACAAGCCAGAAAGTTGGGTCAAATTGACCCATAAAGTGGATCGGTCCATTTTTGATCCATAATTGGGTTACTTTTGACCCAACAGTTTTTGGAGTGAACCGTCTCGACTGCTCAGGCCTGCCGGGCCTGGTGACTTGCAAGTGACATTTTGCAAGCTGAAAAATGAAATAGCAGCTGAAGATGTTGAATTTTTGCCGCTGACAATTGTATAATATTATTTATTGGCGGTGGGTCTTTTGTGCGAGTGCAAAAAAACAAAAAAACAAACCAAAAATAATTACAATTCCGATCTGTCTCGTTTCAGCTGTTCCTCGGGGGTCTTTTTTTTTTTTTTTTTTCATGGATAAAAAGCCTCTTTGCCAAGCTTGGGGGAACGGAGTGGGGGAGGGTTACTTGTTATTCCACTGCCGGTGCGGTGGCGCCCGTGTTGCTGTGGCGAGACGGCGAGGTAAATGACACCGCCTGAGCCAGGATGAGGCATCCTCTTATCGGTTCCACAGATGGGGGGGGGGGGGGGTGACGGGGGGTGCACCTGTGATGGGGGTCGTCGTTGATGAGTCACCCCCACGGCGCTTCTTATCGCCTGATGAACGAGCGCAGGTGCAGCGGCACGTCTTCACGACGTCACGTCTGCATAAGCGGCTGGTGCGATCCCGGCGGTTGCATTCACTGACCTCCGTTATCTTGATTTTGTTTTTTCTTGGAGTAGAAAAAAAAAAGAAAGAAGAGAATTCCTCATTTGTCACATTCCGGACTCTTGATCCGCGTGAGAAATACGATTTCCTGACGATATCATCTCTCCTCCGACCCATACTGGCTTTGTTAGATTGAATGTCGGACCAAAGCTCGCCGCCCCTTGGAATCCATCCCACATGTCCTTATCGCTGCTTCCATATTGCGAGGGCGTGCAGCTGCGGTGGGGGCGGTTCAAGAGTAAAAACACTCTATTTCCTACATCGGTAGTGAACTTTGGAGTTTGTGTTGGAAAAGGCCCAAATTGCCATTTTGAACCAAAAATGGCCAAAGACTTCCTGTGCCTTTTTGGGCCTTCCTGAAACTTTTTTGTGGGTCGACGAATGGTAGGCATGACGACCAAATTTCACATTGCTTCAGGGGCAGATTATTTTTTTTTATATATGCAAATATCTGGGCTGTATGGATCCTCCAAAGTGACATGGGGAGGAAAAAGAAGTGAAATATGTTTCTCATTAGGACAAGAAAGGGGGGGGGGGGCTGCTCCTCCGCATAGAGAGGAGCCAGCGGGTGGCTCGGGCATCTGGTGCGGATGCCGACTGGAAGCCTCCCTGGGGAGGTGTTCAGGGACGACCCAGGACACGCAAGGGAGACGATGTGTCTCGGCTGGCCTGGGAACGCCTTGGGATCGAGCCGGAGGAGCTGGTTGAAGTGGCTGGGGAAAGGGAGGTCCGGGCTTCCCTGCTATAGCCGCTTCCCCCGCGACCCGACCCCGGATAAGCGGCAGGTAATGGATGGGTGGTTATTGTGTCTGGCTTACAGGTCTGAAGTTTGGGATTCAAATCCCGTCTGACTTGGAAAATCTTTGGAGCTATTTGTTTTCCCAATAACATTTCCTGATTGAAGTTATTTCCCAGCTCCTTCGTTTCACATTTCTCTACCGATTCAAACAAAGTCTCACGTCCAACGTTGCTATAAATTCCACAGCGTTTCAATTGAGCTGAATGTTTTCAGAATTCACAGACAATTTTGACAGGAACTGTCAATTTCCGCTAACGCTTTCCAAATAAGATTGCGAAGGGATAAAAAAAAAAGAAAGCAAAGTGAGTCAGTGAGAGGAACAACCGCGCACAACCCTGAGAATCTTTCGCAACATCATCTGACTTTTATTGCGCCATCCGCAAGTGAATCATTACCGTGTCAACTTTTCTACAGAAACACCGCAACTTCCTGGTTTTGTCCTCGTTGTCCTGCGGTTTCCACTAATGCGCCTTCCGTTCTGCTTGCGCGTTGGACCTACGAACTGCGTGTCTGCAAACCATGAATCAATCTGGTTTCTCTTCCTGTCAGGGAGACGTCAGCGGATGAGGTGGCCCGCTCGTCACCGCCCCCCCCCCCCCCCCCCCATCATGGACAGTCACCGAACCTCGTCCAAACTCTGGCCTCCCGCTGCCGGGCGCCACTCGCGGACCGTAACCCACATGGACTACAAGTACACCCTGCTGGACTCGGGGGGGGACGACTATTGCAAGAGGCCGCTGCTCCTGCAGGTGGACCAGGCGCCCATGAACCTGTTCGCCGTCCTGCAGGTGAAGCCCGAGCTCCCGAGGAGGCGGAGCGCGCCGGGCCGCTTCGGGAAGGTCCGACTGTGCGGAGTCCTCCTCGGCATGGCCGTCACGTTCGTCATCATGGCCTCGTACGTCCTGACGGGGGACAGGAAGGACCTTCTGCTGACGCCGTCGCCTTATCACCATCTGGTCAACCCCCCGGGACCCTTTGCCTTTAACCTGTCGTCGGTCAAGGACTATGCGCACCTTCAGCTGGTGGTCAAGTCCATCGCGTCCAAGGTGGAGTTCCGCGGCGACCGACAGCTGCCGGAGCTTAAGGCTCTGGTTCGCAGTGAGCAACATGTGAGTAACAGATTCCAGGCCATCTGCGACTTGCGGTTCTTCCTCAAAAACGGCCATTTTGACATGAAAAGGAGAGACGTCTCGGGTCTTTTGGAGACTTTATTGTGGGTCGACTCATGAGAGACACAAAATGTCCCCTGGCAAAGTTAACCACAATGAAGATGTTGCTGTTGGCTTTAATGCTGATGATTTCAATTGTAAGACTCCAGAATTCAACGCCACCTCGACCGTCTGCCGCGTACAAAACTGAAACTCAAATCTCAAATTCAACTCAGGTCTTCCATCGGGGGGGGGGGGGGGGGCGCCGCAGCCCCCCCGTCTTAGATTGGCCATTAATCGGAACGATAACGACTTCTGCCTCGGCTGTTTGCGGCATAACTCATTTCTCGTCCGACGCGCTAATGAAAAGGAGCGCGGCCCCCCCACGCAGGACGATCGATATCCCGCGTCCAACGTCGCTGGACGTTAATTGCATTTGGAGGAGCTGGCATTCGGCTTTCGTTAGGCCTTTTGATCGTGAGACGATCTGAAATGTGACGAGACGGTGAGAGTCGTCCGTGCTGCGTTCAGGAATGCTCTTCAAAATGTTTAGATCGATGCAAACATTGATAATGACTGATCAATACTTTAGTTTTAGTTCAGGACCGACAATCCTGTACACTTTGTTTTGTAATTCATGCTGCGTTCAGGAACAGGTCCCATGTCTTGGGTGGTTTGATTTAGGGTATGGGATCGAGACCAAAAACTTGCAGCGTCCCACACGGCCGACAAGCGCCTTGACATGGTCTGGGTATTTCCTTTTGATTTAGCAACGAATTCGTTCCAAATGCCAACAAACTCGACTTTCTCGAAGTAGCGTTGGCATCACAAAGACGAGAACAAACTTGGACAAGTCTCGTGAAAGCCTTTAAAAACTCATTTGCATCACGAACGCTACTATAAGAAAGTAGCTCGGCTTCGTTAGCTTCGCTGGCTTGTTGGGTTTCGTTTTGGGTTTCCCGTCAACCCCTCTGGAACTTAAAACCTGATTGGAGCCGATTCGGACCATTTTAAAAATTCATCTAAAAACGGACAATCCGTCCGGGCCTGAGGCTTTTCCCGTCCGACTCATGCTAACTTCCCGCTAATTCTGGCATTCATTCTGTCTCTTTAGATGTTTTCAGTCATCCCCCGGCAATTCCTCCCAGGCTTCCGCAACCCCTGCTGGTACGAGGAGTACGCCGGCAACGCCACCTCCGACCCGTACGGCGCCAACTTGTACGCGCGCTACGCGCGCAGCTTCCGCGCCGTCTTCCAGCACTTGAGGAGCGCTTTCCGGAAGCACTTGTCCAGCCGCGACGGCAAACTCTACCGCATCCGCTGCCTGCCGTATTTCTACATCATCGGCCAGCCAAAGTGCGGCACCACGGACCTTTACGACCGCTTGCGCTTGCACCCCGGCGTCAACTTCTCCACCTTCAAAGAGCCGCACTGGTGGACCCGCAAGAGGTTTGGTGAGTTCGACCAGATGCTTTTATGGAGACACTCGTTAAAAAAACGGCCTGATTGAAATTGAAGACGGGAGGTAATTAGTAGCGTGCGATATAAGATTTCATTGCAATCCTTCCCGGGCATGCCGCCTCGACAAATATATACTTAGCTTACAAAATACGGTCCCAGCTGCTTAATAAAAGTTCAGCCGCCGACGTTATAGAACAGTCACTTCCAAAAATAAGAGCATAAGCAGCGGCCGATAAACCGTATGGACAAAATGTCACTTATCTGCTGCACGATTCAGCCGATCGCGCCGACGTGACAGCCTGCCTCAAAGCCGCGACGACTCGATGACGGAAGCGGGCCAGATAATGACGGAGAGGTTGAAAGAGATCCCGGCATTGATATAATCTCCTAATAGCGCCTTTAAGAACAGCTGCCGTGTAATCGCGGGATGACGACTTCATTTGCGCGCCGATTTCCCTCCGCGGCGGCGCCATTCTATCCTGTTTTTTTTTTTTAATGGGCACGCTTTGAGCTGCTTTAAAGGAAAAAAAAAAACAACTTCAAATCATTTCACGAGGAGGTTTTTGTCACGTTGTTGATGTTGCAATTTTCCAAATCTTTTTTTAAAGCCTTTTGACTGCACCCTTGATGACGCTCAAGATCACAAATCTAATTCGCGCATTGATCTCTCCGCGCGATACCGACTCCAGATAGGAGGGAAAAACAGTTGCTTTAATTTCATCTGTGTGACTCATACTCACATTTTTTTTTTTGTAGCAATATTCATCATTTAGTTTTAAAGTCACGCAGTTTCTTTTGCGCCTGCGGGATTTAAAATAAAATAAAGAGGAAAAACACATTCAGTACTTAAAACAAGAGCACAACTTTGTTCTGGTCATCTCTGATTATTGCTACCACACAAATAAAATCATTAGTCGCAGAGTTATAACTCTTTAAGCAACACTATTTGAGCAACATAGGCAAATCCTCCTTATCCTCTGCAAAGAAAGACCAATATTACTGTAGTCTGTATTATACTGCCACCAGGTGGCCAAGGCGCACACAGCAGAATGTGAAGGAAAGCGGATTAATGGCATTTCCAATCATATCAAAAAGGAAAACTTGATTGATGCTTTTGTAAACTCAATATTGCGAGTTGACGTAACTCGCAATTGCGCATCGACGCATTCCGGATCCAATTACGCAGCCCTTTTGCATCGAAATATATTATACATGCTTATTCCTGGCCTTGATATTCAGTCGTGCCGCTACAAGATGTCACTCACCGCATACATCAGTCGGAAAAAAATCATGCGCGACGATCAAAAAGCAACAAGATGAAACAAAGAAGGATGAAAAAAAAAAATGTCGCCGCCCGCCGCCATCCCACCCTGCGAGCAGCATGCGACGCGTGGAATAATGATGCAGCCGGGGAACGTTTTCCCCAGAGTTCTCTTTTTCCCGTGTAAGTAGAAGGTGCTGCACGGAGACACCCGGGCCGGCTCGTTATCCGCGTACTGCTCGCCCACTCAAGCTATTTTACTTGGCGTACTGTAATTAGAGCACATTGACTCTGATGGGAAGACATTTTTTTCCCAGGCATTAGGAAAGCACACTTTAATGGAAGCACAAAAAGCACAGTCAACTGAGACAGCGTTAGCGTTAGCATTTAGCCTGCATGGATGCACACTTTCTTATTAGCTTCCCCCCCGCAGGGATCATCCGTCTGAGTGAAGGCTTCCACGACCGCTACCCGGTGGAGGACTACCTGGACTTGTTCGACCAGGCCGCTCACCTCATCCAAGGCAGCGCGGCGGCCAACGGCAGCGGGACGCCGAGTCAGCCCGACATCATCATTGGTAAGATGGCGTCACCTTTGAAGGCCCGAGCTAGGATCAAATACTTGACACAATTGTGACCAAACGTTGACGTGAAAACTTGACGTGAAATCAATATTTGCTAGCGTAGCACACGTCTGTCACCCCCCCCCCCCCCCCCCCTCAATGGGATACGGGCTTTAGATGAGGATGAGAACGCAAAGATGAACGTCAACACAAATATGGAGTTAAATTCCCTTGTAATTAATTTAATCGTATGAATTGCTACGACAACCGGTCTGATGGCAACTAACTAGCTTCTAAGCAAGCAACTCATTAACCAACCACCCGACTAAATACTGCAACGAGCCAAACAATCAACCAAATAAGCAACTCAATAGCCATTTAACTAACTAAGCTCCAAAGAAATCACGTCCAACAGCGTTGCTTCCATGTTTCGCTTTATCCTATTTTAGAAGAGATGGCGTCGCAACTATTTAGCCGGCTCGTCTGTTGTGTTTTTCGCTGTAAATAAATAATCCCGGGTAAGGCCCTAAATCCCCCGATCAGTATTCACACAACCGTTCCTCGGGGAGCGTCTCCGGCCAAAGTGACGTCCCTTTCGAAAGCCAGTTTGCCGCATCAACCTTTTCATGTGCAACCACATGAGCCGCCCTTTGACCCGGTCTGGATGATTGGACCTCGACGGTGGCAGAAATCCGATTTCAAGTCTTTTTTTTTTTTTGTTGCACTATACTAGAACTTTTTTTTTTTTTAAAATGGTTCCTCCAATATGTCAAATATGATCAGTGGCTTGAGTTTTAAATTCGGTGTAGAACTCCAAACCTCCACAGGGGGGCAATAATGCACATTTACAGCTGGTGGTTGCCAATTGCAAAGTCCGTTCCAACGAAATTCAGAGAGACGATTGTCTTGACTTTGTCTTGTTTACTGCCAATCTTAAAAAGTAATAAATGATAAATGTAGTGTTACAAGTCACAAAAATGGGCAAAATCATCCAATGTCGTCGATGCAAAATGTCAACACGACTAACAATTTTTCCTTCATTTTCAAAGAAATGTGGAAGAAAAGTCCTCCTAAAACTTTGTGACTTTGACTGCTTTGTAATTTCAACCCAAATTCCTGAAAAACGTCACGATGTGGACACACAGGTACTGAACATGCATTTGGACTTTAACGGCATGTAAAGAAACTGGCAGATTCTTCATTGGAAGCATTTTTTCCAGTGCCACAAAAATTCACGTGCGACCTCTTTGCGTTTTGCAGGCGAAGCCAGCGCGTCCACCATGTGGGACAACAACGCCTGGGTGTACTTCTACGGCAACGTCACCGCCGGGGGGGAGCCGCCCTTCCTCATCCAGGACTTTGTGCACGCCCTGCAGCCCGACGCCCGCTTTATCGTCATGCTCAGGGACCCGGTGGAAAGGTACGCGTCAATCATCATCATAATAATCCCCACCCCGCTCGGAAACACAGATTCATTTTCACGAGTTGAAGGTTATTGGACATACGTCGCGTGCTCAACTTCTTGATTTTAAACGGAGCTACGGTACGTATTTAGGAGGTGCTCTTAGCGGCTAACGGTTAGCCAGGCCAACCTGAGCTGACAACAGCCGCTTTCGCTCTTAGCGGCTAACGGTTAGCCAGGCTAACCTGAGCTGACAACAGCCGCTTTCGCTCTTAGCGGCTAACGGTTAGCCAGGCCAACCTGAGCTGACAACAGCCGCTTTCGCTCTTAGCGGCTAACGGTTAGCCAGGCTAACCTGAGCTGACAACAGCCGCTTTCGCTCTTAGCGGCTAATGGTTAGCCAGGCTAACCTGAGCTGACAACAGCCGCTTTCGCTCTTAGCGGCTAACGGTTAGCCAGGCCAACCTGAGCTGACAACAGCCGCTTTCGCTCTTAGCGGCTAACGGTTAGCCAGGCTAACCTGAGCTGACAACAGCCGCTTTCGCTAAAAGGGCAGCAACTACAGGTGCAATTAATTAAATAATTGATTAATCCGTCTTTTTGTATTTATTCATTAGCCGACAAATCCGTTTTCAAAAGATTTTTTTTGAAACGTCCATCCCATGATGTATTTTGTGCTCGCCTCTTCAGGCTGTACTCGGACTACTTGTACTTCGGCATCGCCAACAAGTCGGCGGAGGATTTCCACGAGAAGGTGTCCGAGTCCCTGCAGCTGTTGGACGGCTGCCTGCTCGACGACACGCTTCGCTCCTGCGTCTACAACACCAGCGTCAACAACGCCATGCCCGTGAGTGCTGCGGCGTGCCACGCTACAGTCCGGAGTCTTGGCGCTGAGCGTTCTCCGGTCTAACCCCCCCCCCCCCCAACCCCCCGAGTGCCCCCAGAGCAGACTGGCCCGTTACGGGCTCACCACGCTCCGCCAATGGCCTAATTGCCCATCCCGCTAATATGGCCTCACGCCTGCCGGAGCGTGCAAAACGCATTACAGCTGTCCTCACAGACAGCGAGGAAAGTTTTAGGGACAAACGATGACACTTTGGTCAGCTACAAGCCAGCGGCTAGTTAGCTCGTTTGCAAGATAATTGGCAACATAAGTAAGCAAAGACTAAATGTCATTTGATCAAGGCAGAGCGCGTCAGAAAACAGGCTAAATGTCTTCAATTGTGATTTGAGACATAAGTCTAATTTTTTTTTTAGGAAAAACAAATATCCTATTTAGGAATGTAGACAGATTTTTTTTGTGTCATAATCAAATCTTGACAGAAAAATTTAAGATTATTATTATTTTTTATTAAAATTGTCATTCATTTTAATTGAGACAAAAATTCATCTTATGAGTGAAGTAACTTAAAATGTCATGTAAAAAGTCAGTTAGGTACAAAAGCAAAGGCCGGCCAATTTCAGTGGAGCCAACACAATGAAGAGAAGCAGTGGTCACAAGATGTCCACCCGCATATCCGAAACCAACCAATCAGAGGAAAGCAGATCATGCAGAACAGAGGCCCAATCAGGGTCATTTCCATATTCAATATTTTTGAATTTTAATCAGAAAACAGACCGTTCAAAATGACCAATCAAAACGGCATCCTGCTCATTTCCAACCCAAATTATCTTTAAAGCCTGATAAAAGGATATCGAAGGACATTTGAAGGAAAAAAAAAAAAGAACATTCCAAAACGGATACAGGTCTCAGCAAGGCATCAACGCATTCACTCACCATTTGTCTGTTTTGTTTGTTCAGGCCAGGAAGTCAGGTCTGGAACAGGTTTTTTAGATGCTGGATGGGGAGAGGAGTTGATAATAAAGTCTACTTTCAAGATTGAAAATAAAGCAGAATGTCTAAAAAGTACTTTGAAAAACCTTCTCTTGCCGAAAGGCCCGCTTCCATGTCCGCAACTCGCACACGTGAACTTGAGGCGGCCATCTTGCTCTTTACCTTTGCTAAAAATGGGCACCACTACATGTAGTAGCCCATCCTGGACAGTAGGGGGCAGACTAAAACTATTAATCTAAAATGATTAATTATGCATTACACAAAAATACCCTTTAAACCGAAATACTTTTAATAAAACATTAAATAAATAAATACATTAATTAATTAATAGAATAAAACTGTAAAAATTAACTAAAATGAAAAGTGTGTTTTCCAAACGTGTACTCGATCGTTCCAGTGTTTCTCAACTGGTAGTCTGTGGACCCCTAGTGGCCTGTGGTGTAATTGCAAGGGGTCCTTGAAAATATATATTTTTTAAAAGATGCTTTGACTTATAGAAAATTGTTTAATTGACTCAAATGGGTTCATATTTGCGTAAAGAGTAATTGAAAGCCATAATATAGAACTGTGGATAAAACTAAACCTCATCAAAAAAAAAATCTTTATAAGTAGCCTACTAATAAGTAATAAGAAAAATATTTAAACAAGTAAAAAATGAAACCCCAAAATGTTACCCAACTTCTTTTTCTTTTCTTGTTTTGCAGGTGCGACTGCAGGTGGGCCTTTACGTGGTCTACCTGCTGGACTGGCTGAGCGTGTTCGGCCCCGAGCAGATACTGGTGCTGAGGCTGGAGGATCACGCCTCCAACAGGAAGTACACCATGCACACCGTCTTCCGCTTCCTTGGCCTGGGTGACTTATGACTTTATCCCTAAAACAACAACAACATCAAAAAAGGACATGATTTTAGTCTTCTGTTTTATCCCCTGCTCCATATTTGTGCTATTTTTGGCCCATGAATGACCAAAAGCGATTCATTCTAAGCGCAGCTAGTGCAATACTACCCTCTAGTGGCAATATTTTGCAATTACAATTCATTTTGGAGTTAGGAAAAAAAAAGAAGAAGCTTTTCTGTCAACCTAATCAAGAACACGAAATGAAAATGTAATAAAACAGTTGAATGACTTTTGTATTTTGTGGCCCCGCACCAACAGGGCCGCTGAGCCAGCCAATGGAGTCGGAGCTGAACAGAAGCCCCGCCTCCAACAGCAGGAGGCCAGCGGACAAGAACCTGGGCCCCATGCTGCCCGCCACGCAACGCGTCTTACGCCACTTCTATGCGCCCTTCAACCGCAAGCTGGCGCAAGTCTTGCACAACGACGCCTTCCTCTGGGATTCACAACCCCGACCCCTGACCCCGGACATACACAGTGAACCACCGGAATAAGCGAAACTCCGTCCAAAAAGGCTTTCAATTGCCTGTAGATGCCACAAGATGGCAGCAAAGCACTTTTCTTTCTTTCTTTTTTTACGAGACAACGCTGCGGTCTGACGCAATGAAGCTCCTCCCCTCACTTCAACATGGCATCAAAGCACTACTTTTATATTAGAAGTGGCTTTAGGCTGAGAACAAAAGTAGCAAATTGACGAATGCCAAACGGCCAATTGTGGGCGTTCACCGTCGGGCCCGACCTCAACCGATTTAAGCATTAAGGGATTTAACAAGAAGTTATTTTTATTCATTTTATATATATATATATATATATATATATATATATATATATATATATATTTTTTTTTTTTTATTAATTGGCCAATCAAACGATTAGCAGAATTTGTATTTGTTCAAATATCAGAATCGGTCGGGCCTGAGTTTACACAAATCATCATCATCATCATCTTTCTCAAGTGCTCACTTTGTTTTTTATTTTAAATTATTTTAAGTTATGAAAGCAGCAGAAACCAAGCAAAGATGGCAAATAGCACAAGTGTGCGTGTGTGTGCGTGCGTGCAAGTGATTTGTCTGAAGATGTACAGTATAAAGACTTAAAAAAAAAAAAAGTTAAAAAAAATCTTGTGGTTCTTTTTTAACACATTTGTAGCCTACAATTTTTGGCACAGTTTTGGGGTCAATAAATGTCTTTCTTTCACAATAGTATGCAAACATAAGCTGAAGATAAAAACGAACAAACATCTATTGCGACACATTGTTAACACACGCACACAAAAAACAAACAAAAAAAAGACAGCATGAAGCAGTGCAGGGAAGATAACCAGCTTTTCAAGGTCATGACATTTCGTCTTTAGCACTATTTAGCTTTTGCTATTTAGCTTTTGAGAGGATGCCTGGAAATGGCCACATTGAGCCTAAAATGCCTACTTCAAATCAAAATGGCAGACTTCCTGTGACTTCTCAGACACGGCTTTGAGACTTTTTTTGTGGATCATGATCTACGTGCTTACCAAATTTCATGAAGCTCAGAGAAACTGGGTCGAGGCCAGGGGCTGAATTTTCTCTGAAAGAACTCGGTGTAGCCTCCTCGGTCGAAATAAAGGTGGTCTCTCCATCTCCAACTGATGGTTCACAACTTTTATTAAACCTTCCTTGTGTGAACGAACCGTAAGAGCTGCAATACAAATAACCAAATGCTATGTTGTGTGATTTACTGCAGAGTAAACCGTTCCCGTTTTCATCCACTAGAGGGTGCAAACGCACCTTGGTAAATATTTAGCAACGCCATTGCTCAAGATTATGAAACTTTCTGTATGGTTTATTTTTAAGGAATTTACAAAAAGGGCCAGTTTAAAATGTTTATAAACTGTCAATTGTACTCAAAGAAGATATTGTCAATAATTTAAGGCAATTCTTTTAGAGTATGATGCTTGAATATGGTAAAAGAATACACACAACATACCGTTTGAGTTATTATTATTATAATGGCATTTTCTGATGATTCGTATTTGTAAATTCAGGACGGTCTTCATGTTGTTGGATCGAGGATTCGACTGGATTGTGGTTCTTTCTTTTTTTTTCCCCACTAAATGGCGTATAAACCAAGTTAATATTAACTCTGTCCCTCAGTTTTTTTTCTTTCTTTCACAATAGTACACAAACTTGTGCCATTGCAATAAAAAAAACACGGCATGAAGAAATGTAGGGATGAGTCACCTGATACTTTCGACTTTTGGACTATTTAACTTTTACTAGTTGGTGGCAAGAGGCTCCAGCGACCCTTGTGAGAACTAAGCAGTAACAAAAAAAAATATGGATGGATAGTTGATAGCAATCGGACAAAATCTCTCTCTCTCTCTCTAAAAAACGACTTTTGAAGGGACCTCTGGAATTCTTCAAACCAAAATGGCAGACTTCCTTTGTGTGTTCAGGCGGAATTGTTGAGACTTTTTTGTGGGTCTACTCAGTCCTGATACACATGCCTACCAAAAATGGAAACTGCCGTCAGTGGCTGAATTTTCTCCCAAGGACATCTGCAAATGTCCTCAAATTAACCTAAAATGGTTCCTTAACAGTACAGAAGGCAAAAGCTCAGGTGGCCTTTGAAAAACTGGGAATCATCCCGACATTGCTTCACGCTGTTTTTTTTTTTTTTTTGGTGACGTGCACAACGTGTTCCAATAGATTTTTCTTTCTACCTTAAGCGCTTGTTTGTGTACTATTATGAAAGAAAGTTCCTTTAAAAAAAACGGGGACAGAGTTAATATTAACCTGGCTTATATGCTATATTGTGAAAATTTGGGAGAGGAAGGTTGCATATAAAAGAGGCCACGTCGTGGAAGAACCACAATCCAGATCCTCGATCCAACAACATGAAGACTGCCCTTGTTGCTTTTCTCGCCTTTGTGCTCGTCAGCCACGGTGAGTGAGTCATGCTTCGTTCGCACCAAAATCTGTTTAGTTGTGCTTCTTCAAAACATTGATTTGGTTGTTCAGGCGATGCGCTGAAGTGCTTCTGCGGAGGAAAGCGTACTTGTTCACAACAAATGGAGACTTGCAGCGTTTTCGACGATGCCTGCGCCAGCGTCATCTTTCATGTTGGCTACCGTGAGTATTTTGAATTTATGTTCTGGCAGCAGGCAAAACCTGGAATTTTTCAGCATCATTGAAAAATTAGGACTTTTTTGTTGTGGAAAAAATGACTTTTTTTTTAAAATTATAGATACTTTTTTGTAAAGAATTTTAAAAAAAATCTGCAATGTTTATGATTTTATTCTGGTAATACGATGGAAATATTTTTGTAATATTTCACCTTTTTGGAGAAAAAAAAAACTTTTGGGATTTTATCCATGGAAGACTAATTTTTCTTCTTCTGTGATTTTCATAATACATTTTTCCCCACTTTTTTTTTATAATTCAGTTTTTAATCTAAAAAAAAGAATGTCTTTAAAATGCAATGTTATTCTCAGAAGGTCCCTTTTTTTTCATTAATGAATAAAACGATATTAGTTGGGGATGGGCGAGTACCGATACAGGCCTTATTTTGAGGTATCAGGTACTCGCAAAGGCCACCAATACCAGCCAGTGATACTTAAAGGGGAAGTCAACCCCAAATTTTCTTTGACAATATGTCGTATGTGCGGTTTTCTCGCGTTGCCGTTGATGACAAGCGCAAGAGTGTAGAAAGTAGCCTGCTGCTACCTGCACTGGTTTTGACGCCGTGTGTATTATTGATTTTTATTTTGTCCACAGCTCCCGGCGACTTTCAAGGCTGCAGCTCGTTGCATAACTGCCAGCTGATGAACCAGCCCGGCATCGCCACAGCTACCTGCTGCACCACCGACTTGTGCAACAGATAAAGTTTTCACATTCGCTACTTGTCTTGATGGATGACGAATAAAAAGATGAAGTGTCTTTTGTGCTATTTTAAAAATGTTTTGGCCACTGGAGGAATGAAATATGTTTCTCTTCCTAACAAGAAACTTTTCTTGTTCTAAGATTTTTTTTAGTTTTAATGAGAAACTTCCTCATTAGGATGTGAAACGTTTTGATTTGCGAGCGGTCGCTAATTTAGCAGATTACAAGACCTCAGACGTGTGAAATGTCTGTCAGACACAACAACTTGAAAATAAAGCAGCAATGTCCTTACAATAAAGTCCCAGATGAAAATATTACCAAACAAGGTCATGCATTGTCATTTTTACTCAGAAATGCAAACTGAAATGTCGTTCTCGGGTCTCCCAAGCTAGCATTTTTTGTATGCTTTCTGCTTGAAATTTTCTTAGTTTATATGATAAAAAAAAAAAAAAAAGTTTCCCTCAGTATCTAATATTGTTGCTTTGTTAAAAAGGTGTTTACTATTATTTAAATTATTTATTACGACAAATGTTTGCTCTTTCGGTTTCGTTTGATCTACCCCAGCCATGTAAAGTAGAACAATTAAATGTTCTTCCACTAGATGGCGGAAGGTACGCTACTAACCTGTGCTTATGTCCAGTGAATTTTTTTGCAGGGTAAAAATCAACCTTTTCACCTGACGTCACAAATACTTCCAGGTGGCAGGAGTCCATCCTTTGCAGTAACACCTGAGGGTCTCACTTTGGCTACCCCCCCCGCCCCCAAAAAAAAAAGGTTGTTAATAAACACGATCAAACACGTTTTGGGTGTGAACGAAGCTCGACACACTCACCCTGGCTGTTGAGCATAAAGGCAAGAAGACCAACAAGGACGCTCTTCACGCATTTCCAGCGATGATCCAACTGGACTTTTGTGCCATCTTGCTCTTTACCTTTGACCTTTGCTAAAAATGGGCACCACTACATGTAGTAGCCCATCCTGGACAGTAGGGGGCAGACTAAAACTATTAATCTAAAATGATTAATTTATGCATTACACAAAAATACCCTTTAAACCGAAATACTTTTAATAAAACATTAAATAAATAAATACATTAATTAATTAATAGAATAAAACTGTAAAAATTAACTAAAATGAAAAGTGTGTTTTCCAAAAGTGTACTCGATCGTTCCAGTGTTTCTCAACTGGTAGTCTGTGGACCCCTAGTGGCCTGTGGTGTGATTGCAAGAAGATATTGTCAATAATTTAATTAAGGCAATTCTTTTAGAGTATGATGCTTGAATATGGTAAAAGAATACACACAACATACCGTTTGAGTTATTATTATTATAATGGCATTTTCTGATGATTCGTATTTGTAAATTCAGGACGGTCTTCATGTTGTTGGATCGAGGATTCGACTGGATTGTGGTTCTTTCTTTTTTTTCCCCCACTAAATGCCGTATAAACCAAGTTAATATTAACTCTGTCCCTCAGTTTTTTTTCTTTCTTTCACAATAGTACACAAACTTGTGCCATTGCAATAAAAAAAACACGGCATGAAGAAATGTAGGGATGAGTCACCTGATACTTTCGACTTTTGGACTATTTAACTTTTACTAGTTGGTGGCAAGAGGCTCCAGCGACCCTTGTGAGAACTAAGCAGTAACAAAAAAAAAAAAATGGATGGATAGTTGATAGCAATCGGACAAAATCTCTCTCTCTCTCTAAAAAACAACTTTTGAAGGGACCTCTGGAATTCTTCAAACCAAAATGGCAGACTTCCTTTGTGTGTTCAGGCGGAATTCTTGAGACTTTTTTGTGGGTCTACTCAGTCCTGATACACATGCCTACCAAAAACGGAAACTGCCGTCAGTGGCTGAATTTTCTCCCAAGGACATCTGCAAATGTCCTCAAATGAACCTAAAATGGTTCCTTAACAGTACCGAAGGCAAAAGCTCAGGTGGCCTTTGAAAAACTGGGAATCATCCAGACATTGCTTCACGCTGGGGGTTTTTTTTTTGGGGTGACGTGCACAACAACGTGTTCCAATAGATTTTTCTTTCTACCTTAAGCGCTTGTTTGTGTACTATTATGAAAGAAAGAGAGTTAATATTAACCTGGCTTATATGCTATATTGTGAAAATTTGGGAGAGGAAGGTTGCATATAAAAGAGGCCACGTCGTGGAAGAACCACAATCCAGATCCTCGATCCAGCAACATGAAGACCGCCCTTGTTGCTTTTCTCGCCTTTGTGCTCGTCAGCCACGGTGAGTGAGTCATGCTTCGTTCGCACCAAAATCTGTTTAGTTGTGCTTCTTCAAAACATTGATTTGGTTGTTCAGGCGATGCGCTGAAGTGCTTCTGCGGAGGAAAGCGTATTTGTTCACAACCAGTGGAGACTTGCGGCGTTTTCGACAATGCCTGCGCTAGCGTCATCTTTCATGTTAGCCACCGTGAGTATTTTGAATTTATGTTCTGGCAGCAGGCAAAACATGGAATTTTTCAGCATCATTGAAAAATTAGGACTTTTTTGTTGTGGAAAATATATACAACGATATTTTTTGAAATTATAGATACTTTTTTATAAAGATTTTAAAAAAAAAATCTGCAATGTTTATGATTTTATTCTGGTAATACGATGGAAATATTTTTGTAATATTTCACCTTTTTGGAGAAAAAAAACCTTTTGGGATTTTATCCATGGAAGACTAATTTTTCTTCTTCTGTGATTTTCATAATACATTTTTCCCCACTTTATTTTTATCATTCAGTTTTTAATCTAAAAAAAAGAATGTCTTTAAAATGCAATGTTATTCTCAGAAGGTCCCTTTTTTTTCATTAATGAATAAAACGATATTAGTTGGGGATGGGCGAGTACCGATACAGGCCTTATTTTGAGGTATCAGGTACTCGCAAAGGCCACCAATACCAGCCAGTGATACTTAAAGGGGAAGTCAACCCCAAATTTTCTTTGACAATATGTGGTATGTGCCCCCGCTAATCTAAATGCGGTTTTCTCGCGTTGCCGTTGATGACAAGCGCAAGAGTGTAGAAAGTAGCCTGCTGCTACCTGCACTGGTTTTGACGCCGTGTGTATTATTGATTTTTTTATTTATTTTTATTTTGTCCACAGCTCCCAGCTACTTTAAAGGCTGCAGCACGTTGCATAACTGCCAGGTGATGAACCAGCCCGGCATCGCCACAGCTGCCTGCTGCACCACCGACTTGTGCAACAGATAAAAGTTTTCACATTCACTACTTGTCTTGATGGATGACGAATAAAAAGATGAGTGTCTTTTGTGCTATTTTAAAAATGTTTTGGCCACTGGAGGAATGAAATATGTTTCTCTTCCCAACAAGAAACTTTTCTTGTTCTATGAAGATTTTTTTTAGTTTTAATGAGAAACTTCCTCATTAGGATGTGAAACGTTTTGATTTGCGAGCGGTCGCTAATTTAGCAGATTACAAGACCTCAGACGTGTGAAATGTCTGTCAGACACAACAACTTGAAAGTAAAGCAGCAATGTCCTTATAATAAAGTCCCAGATGAAAATATCACCAAACAAGGTCATGCATTGTCATTTTTACTCAGAAATGCAAACTGAAATGTCGTTCTCGGGTCTCCCAAGCTAGCATTTTTTGTATGCTTTCTGCTTGGAATTTTCTTAGTTTATATGATAAAAAAAAAAAAAAAAAAAAAAAAAAAGTTTCCCTCAGTATCTAATATTGTTGCTTTGTTAAAAAAGTGTTTACTATTATTTAAAGTTTATTACGACAAATGTTTGCTCTTTCGGTTTCTTTGATCTACCCCAGCCATGTAAAGTAGACCAATTAAATGTTCTTCCACTAGATGGCAGAAGGTACGCTACTAACCTGTGCTTATGTCCAGTGAATTTTTTTGCAGGGTAAAAATCAACCTTTTCACCTGACGTCACAAATACTTCCAGGTGGCAGGAGTCCATCCTTTGCAGTAACACCTGAGGGTCTCACTTTGGCTACCCCCCCCAAAAAAGGTTGTTAATAAACACGATCAAACACGTTTTGGGTGTGAACGAAGCTCGACACACTCACCCTGGCTGTTGAGCATAAAGGCAAGAAGACCAACAAGGACGCTCTTCACGCATTTCCAGCGATGATCCAACTGGACTGGAATTCTTCCTCCGTGTGGCCCCCTTTATAGGCAACTCACCAACCCAAAACGTTCATAATATGGCACAAAAGTCAGTTTAATATGAACCCTGTCTACATTTTTGGGGGGCAGGAAATGATAACTCCCTAGCAGGTAAACGAGTACCAAGGAAGCTAGCTAGCACCGGAAAGTAAAAACCCTGCCACAGTTTGGCTTTAACCCCTGATGCTACCTAGCTAGCTGCCTAGCAGGTAAACGAGTACCATGGGAGGCGGGGCTAGCTATCACCTGGGACTGTGTGTTTTTACTTTCTGGACTTGGATTTGCCACCTCTGCTGCATTTTTAAAGACCCCTCCCCTGTAAATGAGCAAAATTAATCTATAATGGCTGTTATAGCCAAAATGGCAGATTTGCGGTAAAGTTTCGGGCGTGACTTCTTGAAGACAATTTTGTGGTTCTACTCATGATGGACATGCCTACCAAATGTCATGTTTGGAAGTGAAAGTGGCTTCTATAATCAGCTTATGAGCGAGTCGCGACAACGTTGCTCTTAAATTGGGGGATAAACTGGAGAGTTATTAATATGGTCATTTGACACCCCCCCCCCCCCCAAAAAAAAAAATCACAGGCACCTTTTATGTAATAAAGTGTGGGACCTTTATACTTTATTCTAAAAACAAAAAAAAACAAAAGCGGAAGCATCCACCATCTGTAAACCAAAGGGAATTTCTAATTTGCTGTATTTTGTTTCATGTTATTGATTCACTGCCATGATCCAATACAAATATAATCCATCCTCAGGGAGATGAATTTAGTTTCCGTGCCCGCATGTTTGTAATCCACGCGCTCATCAACAAGCAAAACATCCCTTTGAAAAACGCCAACATGACACGCGCGCGGCTCGTCGAACGTTCGGGGAAGAAAACGTTGGCTGTAAACTATCTTGTCAGTAAAAGCGCAATTAGAGGACACACAAAGAGAACATGCCTTTGCATAGAAATGGTCAAAAGCACAGAGGAGTGTTAGGGCCCCTTCGGAGAATATACAAAAATGACATCGTAATGTTATGAGAACGGTTTGAAATCGAACAAAAATTGTTTTCTTACCTCATTCACTCGCACCTTCGCTCACAGCTGTTATACTGGATTTGGGCTGATTTTGCAAGTCCCACAGAATATTGTGTTCTATTGCTACAAAAAGAAAAAACTAACAAAAGAAAGATTAGAGTCTCTAAGTACATTTGCATCTGTTTCCGTTTAGCAGCAACTAACATTAGAATATAGGTAAGTTTCATCATTATTCACAAATCTGTTGAAAACTGTCAAAAATAGCTTTTTTTTTTTCAACATGGCCCTGGCTGACCTGTTATACTCTGCTGCCACCTGCTGGCTGTTTTTTTGTAATAACTACCATTGCTTTAAGCAACCTCTTCATGTGAGAAGCTGCATCAAAGCCTTCTTTATGCTCTTGCATAAGAAACAAAGAAACGTAGAAATATGTCATTGGGAGTGAAGGACAAAGTATTAAAAAACGTGTTTACACGTTTTTAGTTTTGAATGAGTTCAATTGTATTTGTTTTGGTTACATCCAAGCCTTGTTATGAGAAAATTGTTTGAATTTTACGGGGGGGAAATGATAAAATATTTTTTGGGGTGTAAACCCCCGCTTTATTGGGTTGCCCTAACACTCCTCCAGAAAAAACTACATGAGGTTATCAGAGCCTGAGGACTCAAGTGAGGCATAGTAAGGGGGGCTCCATTTAAAAAAAAATTTTTTTTGTTTTTTTTAAACACTGTTTTTTTGTTTTGTTTTTAATCGGTGAGGTCCACACACCACAACTGCTCACTACTCTGCGTCTGCACGCCGACGCTGGACCTGGACGTGCTTTCGCTGTCCCTGCGGCCACCCAGTAGGCACTCCAGACTGGGATGGTCCACACCGAGAGCCGGGTGGTCTAGACTGAGACCGGGGCGGTCCAATCGGGGCGGGGACGGGACTGGTAGCGGGGACGTACAAGCGGGGATTAAAGGAGGATGCGAGTCCTGGACAAAACAGTCAACGTCCTCGCGAGAGGTTTGCAACATGCAGAGAAGAGGGTAAGAACCGGGCGCCGGGGGGTCCGCCAGGGGGTCCGCGTCAAGTCCCAGGTCCAAAGCAGGCTGGGATCGGCTGATGGCGGTCGGGCCGAACGGGCCTCTGGCGGGGAGGCCTTTTGGCGTCCACGGCGGCGGCGCGGCCAGGTGGGGCGGGTGCTCGGGCGCCACCTGGTGGTGGAGGTACGAGTTGTGATGCGCGATGACGTGGACCTGGAGGAGGTGCGTGATGCGGCGCAGGCCGCTGGCCAGCTCCGACACTTCCTGGTTTAACGAGTCCATCTGTGCGGAGAAAAGTGAACAAATCCGCTTTACAGCCGTTTTAAATCCGCAGGGATGCCGCCAAGTGGAAAAATACGCAGAGCTGCATCGTCGTCAGGTTGTTTTTTTTTGTATGGGAGAGGGGGCGGGGGGGGGGGGGGGTTCTTCACAATGTCGAGTCAGCTCTCTGGAGAGCCACGCTGTTTGATGAACGATCGCTTCACGCCGCTCCTACCTGAGCCCATCTGGAGCTGCCTGTGCCCTATTTACGATCCAGTATGGGGACACAATAAAGCTTTGCACATTACAAAAGAGAATTTACTAAGACTACTGCAATCCAGTGACCCCATTTATGAGTTTTTCCGAGTTACTTGTCGTCACTCAAAGGATTTTTGGGTTTTGACGTGTGAGAAAACTGAGATACGAGTATTCTGAACTGAAAATGAAAACAAATCTTAAGGGACGTGCGGTCATCTCGCAGCAACTACTTGTTTTATTTACATATATACATATATATATATATATATATATATATTTTTTTTTTTTTTTCATGAGCTCGTAGCCCCAATTTCCAAACATTCCATAGAGCTTTATTTTCATTTCATTTTTCATTTTTTTTTTTTTAATTTTCATTTATTTCATTTCATTTGTTAATTTTCATTTTTTTATTTGATTTTATGTCATTTTTCAATTTTCATTTTTTCATTCATTTTTTAAATTTTCATTTATTTCATTTATAAAAATTTTGCATTTCATTTTTAATAGACTTTTTTTCTTTTATTTCATTTCATTTTATTATACTTTTAAAAAAAATTTTTTAGTTACGGCAACTAACTTTCTTGTTTAACAAAAACATTCACATGCATCATCTGCATGTGATAGTAAAAATAAATAAGTTATTGTCATTGGTTATCAGAAATGTATTCTTCCAAATATTGGAATCGGCATCAGCCTAAAAAAAAATCCACATATTACTGCAGCTTACTGAAGTATATTGCAGTGGCTCAATGTGTGCAATTTACTGGCGCACATCAGGAGGAGCAGCACAATGTTAGTTGAATTGAACATTCTACTTATCCTATCTGTATAAACTATGATTTCACAGTAGGTGTTATTTTTCTTGTTAAAAACACATTGCAACATTTTATTTTTACTAGGCTGCAGCCGATTAAGGCATTTCTGTTGATTTCAATGGGAAAGGATGATGGTTCCTATTTTTTACAGCAGTTTTTTTTTTGGTTTTTCTTGGCCCACCCGGTTAAGTGGCTTCTTACCTTTTGGTGGAGTTGACTGATACTCTGCCGGACTTCGTCGGCCTCCAGCAGCAAATGGCTGTTCACCCGCGTGGAATCTATGGGAAAACCAGAAGAATGTTAACAATCCAATTTTCTGCATATTATTACAAATTTATACTGATTTGATTTTGGGAATAATTTTATTATTTAATTAAGTTTGTTTTCTCCCTCAGAATGTATTTAGTTATTCGTTGGTAATATCACTCCCCCCCCCCCCCCAATGAAATAACTTATTCTCATTATTTTGATTTGATTACTGTCAAGCTATGACTTTGGTACCTGAAAATTGCAATTTTTCTATAATGGCATTATATATTATTATATTTGTCATATTACAAGTTAAATTTTGTAAAACAGATCTTTTTCTAATATTTAATCTTTATCTTGAAAAAAGCCAACCTTTCTTACAACTGTAAACTTTTTCTCATGACTTAAATCTGATAAAGTTAAGATTCTATTTTTGGTAAGATTCCAGATAAATTATTTTTTTGCGATATTGATATTTTCCCCACATAATGTTACAACTTAATTCTTGTTAAACTTGACTTTATTCCTTATATTTTTTCCCCTCAAATTATTTTGTTCATATAAAACAACACTTTTGTTTCTGAAAATGGCAAATTTAGTCTTTGCCACATATTGCAACATCATTCTTGTAAAACTAAAACTCTCATAATATCTTAATTGGAGTCCTGTAAATGGATGAATTGATCTGTTTGCAAAATGGAGCCGCCATCTCGCGTTGGTCCACAAGGGGGCGGTAGCGCGAGCGAGAGCTCCCGGTTGGACGCCAGATGGCATGCATGCGGATGATTGGCTTACCTCGGGTTCCACTGCTACCTCTTCTGGCTTGTGGCCTGGCGTGCTCTACGTTGAAATGGAACACGTGTCCATTGTCCTCGATCCCGTCCACGACCCTTGAGCACAAAGTAACAAGAGAGCGCGTTCAACTGGGACTACGGCCAGAGCAAGCCGTCGGGCAGTGTGCCGCTGCCGCAGATGCCTTGGCGGAGGTCCAGGTGGGAGCGCGGGGGAGGGCCGTCTCAAATTCGAAAGGTCGTGGGGGACACACGTGGAACTTTTGGTGATTGGATTATTTCTAGTGGTCAAGTTTGTTTAAATAATGAATGAGACACATAAGTGGAACCATAAATGGACACAGCGATATTTGGCCAGGTAAAGATTTACTTGACGGTTTGCTTAAAGAGCCACACGTGGAACCAAATATGGTCACTGTACCAAATTTGGTCGCTTAACCGATTGCTTTATGGTGTCACAGACATGGAACCTTATATGGTCACCAGCATATTCTGGGAGTCACTTAAGTGGAACCATGTTTGGTCACAGGTATGATTTGTTTCAACTTAAGTGGTATCATATTGGGAAGCATTTAAGGACCCAGCCACATTTTGTGACTCACTTAAGTGGCCATTAGAGGAGTTCAAATTTGGCTACTTGAGTGCTCACTTAAGTGACAGCCATATTTGGTTGATTAATACCTCACCATATTTTGGAACCATCATTCCAACAGCCATATTTGGTCACTAAAGTAGCCTTTTAAGTGGAACCACATATGGTCACTTAAAGTCACTTCACTTAAGCCATATTTGGAACCATATATGGTCACAGCCATATTTTGTGACTCAATTAAGTGGTGACTTGAGGAGTCAATTAAGTGGAACCAAATATGGTCACTTAAGTGGAAACATACTAAGTCATATTTGTTTACTTAGTCCTTCACTTGTTGGCCCATATTAGGAACCCTACAAGGTAACAACAGCCGAGTATACCTGGGACTAAGTTCGGGGGGTCCAAAGCAGGTGACGGTGGGGATGAGGCGCTTGGAAGGCCTGTGGTCCTCGCCGGACTCGCGGGTGGAGGCAATGTTGGCGTGCTCCGGTTTGGCCGGCGACTGCAGCGAGGAGGAGGCGGCGGCGGCGGCGTGGCCGAGGAAACCGCGGGCGATGTTGGGCGAGCGGCAGCGTCGCAGCGCATTGAACTGTCGCAGCTCGTCGCCCAGCAGGTTTCCCAGGGAGGTGCGGCGGACGGGGCTGCTGAGGTTGGGCAGCAGCAGGTTACGGCGCGACCGCGCCGACGGGGACACGTGGAAGCAGTCGGAGGAATCGGCACGCTTGCTGGTTTCCACCACAGGAATCAGCCGCGCTTCCTGATGCGCACAAAAGAGCACAGGCCAGGTTCAATGGTGGGATTTTGAAAAATGGGTACTCAAAACATCTCAAATAAAATGTACAAATGGAAAACAGTATTACATTCTTAAAATCTATACGTAATATTAAAATATTAATTATAGGTCAATTCAAAAATATTACAAATCTTACATTTTTAAAATAAAAAAAATTAAATATAATGTTTTTTTTTAATTATAACATTTGATAATCATATGCATTCAAATATTTTTTACATAGTAAATGAACCTAAATAAAATAATCACAATGTTTAAATAAAAATCAGAACAAATACAAATGTAAAATACAAATATATAAACCTATCATTAAAACTGAAACTAAATTAAAAAGGAATATTCAATTATTAAAATATTTAAATGAAACGTTGTTTTTTTTTACATGATCAAAATATACAAAAAAAAAAAAAGATTAAAATACTAACTCAATTCACTTAAATTCTTAATATTCCATACAAATCTTACATTTTCAAAATATAAATTAATCCATGTATTTCTAAATATGTTTCCATGGATACATTTTTTATACCAGGTAAAATAAATAAATAAATAAAACAGATAAATCAATCATTACATTTCACTCAATCTATTCAAAACAATCCATTATTAAAATATTTCTATTACAATAAATGATCATATTGAATTACGATTCAAATAAACACCTTGAAAATTTCAATAAATTGCTGGCAAGCAAGCATACAGTTTGCTGTTCAAAAAGGAACTTTTGGAGCATTTCGCGTGCAGGAGGCTCCAGGGACCCCCCACCTCCACACCACCTTCTTTTTCCTCCCCACTGCAAATGAGTTTCAACCTGAAGGGGAAGTCCGTGTCCCAGAAAAACAGCCACACACACACACACACACACACACACACACATAGAGAAACGCACGTGAACTCACATGCGGGATCCTGGGCGACATTGAAAACCTGCCGAGTCCCTGCAGAGAGAAGAAACGGACGGGCAGGTGAAGCCCACAATTGACGACATTTGCACTTGGATTTCGGGCCAAAAAGTTCAAACGAATCCAAGTTCAAGAAGCGTTTCGTTGCACAGTTGGGGATAGAAACGCTGACTGGCAGCAGCGGGGGCAACTTTTCCTCATCAAGTGTCCCTGGAGCACCGCAGACTTCTTATGAACTACAAGTGGGCCACATTGGAAAAGTGGGACTTCAATGTCACTCAAAGTCGTATTTGTTGACGTTTTGGGAATGCAGTTTTCTGTGCACCAGCCTAAAAGTCACAGTTCACACAATAAAATTATTTAAAAAAACATTTATTTATAGTTTTTAAACAGTGACCATGTTTTTGCAAACGTGCATTTCACGTGTTGCTAGGCAGAGTTCGTAAGGCTCATGGCTGCCAAAGAAAAAACAAAACTGGCATAAACACCCGCCGCTCCCCATTTAAGATAATAAAACTTTCCATCACTTGTTGCTAGGCAGAGTTGACGGGACTCATCATCATTGACCACTAAAAAAAGACAAATGTGAAAAAACATCACGCGTTTTTTTATTTTTTTATTTGACAAAGGTGGGGCACTCCCTAAATGCAGACTCATCACTAGGGAAGGACGAGTATCGATACGAGGCGTTTGTATGGGTGCTAAATCAATACCAGCCAAGGAAAAATGCCATATAGGTTTTTCTTTAAAAAAATCTGTCATTGTTTTGTGAGGGGAACTTTTGTACTGGTATTGGTTTGAAAAACATTTCTTTTGCATAACATTACACATTTTTTCTTCAAAAATTGTCAAGACTTATTTTCTTGACAATCAATGACAAAAATACGACTATGTGCAATAGGTAGTTTTATGTCATATGGCATTTATGGATACACATGGTAGTTTTGTTTAATTAGTGTTAGGGGGAGCTATAAGTACTCCAAAATTTTAAGACCCCTTTGATGAGAGATGAAAACTTTTTTTTCTTCCTCTGAGCTGACAAATGTGTGTTTTTCAAGCTCTTATCTATCGTTGAGTGTAAAAATAGCAACAACTCATGAAAGTGCGGTGGTCGTCTTCTCCACATTTGGCCGCTGCTTTTTCCGTCTCCCGCGGAGAGGCGCGAGCAATTAAACGCCACGCGGTTCGGGCAGCCCACGCCGCCCACCAACTCATCTCCCTGCAGCAAATTGTTACAAAACCAGGATTGAAGGGTTTTCCCTGACTCTGAAAAAAGCAATCCTAAAAATAGCGTTCCATCTGGCACATTGGACTGCGATATCGTTTGCTACGGTCTGTTTCCTTGGCAACGTTTTATCAGCTTTTCGGACTAATGGCTGCAGGAACTGGACGGCGTCCCAGAGCGTCTCCCGTCCTAGGCGGAAAAATGTCCCGCTGAGTCACTGCTGGACGTCATTTTATTTGCCCTCAAACTCTGAACAGGTGGCGCGAGAAAATTTTGTATTTGGGAAACAGCAAGATAGACGCACTAAAAAGCTATCGTTTCGCAAGCTGCCTCCCCCCTTGAGTGAAGAACAATTGATCATAGGTACGTAAAAGAATATTTGTGTGTAAAAAGAATATCATAATGTTAACAAAAAATACCATATTGTTCAAAACAACTACAAAAAAGTGACAATTTAGTTAAAATGTTTCTAATTTAGGATACAAAAATGTAAATACATTTATGAAAGCACACCCCTAAAAAACATTTATATATATATAATTTAATTATAATTCATAATTATGTATTTTTTTAAATCTTTGAAAAAAATGAAATTCAACTACAATTGTAATCAAATAAATTATTGAAATTATAATGTAAAATCATTCAATAATGATAAATACAACGTGCAAAAGCAATTTATAGTATTTTTTATGTTTAATTGTATTTAATAATTATTTTTTAAATAAAATTATAAAATTAATAAATATATATTGTAAACTTTTTTATTTTATATAATTAAATATTTTTAAATACAATGAACAAAAACAATTGTATTTTTTTATATTTAATTGCATTTTTTTTTTTATAAAATAACAAATAAAATAAATCCATATTGTAAAATTATTAAATATTGCACTCTAAACTATGCGTCAAAAATGTGAATTGGTCCATTTCTGATCCATAATTGGGTTACATTTCTGATCCATAATTGGGTTACTTTCGACCCAACTGTTTTTAAATACAATTTATTGTACTAATAATAAAAATGAAAAAAATACATATTTGATCAAGTGTGTGTGCCTATTGTTGCGGTACCTGGTTCTGGCTGCCCTCTCGCAGGTTGTAGGTGATGTTGTTGTGAATGTCGGAGGCGAAGACGCTGGCGTACTCGGGGTAAAGGTGGAGCACGTCCCTCAGCCCGCGCACGCTAATGTACTGAAGGTCGCAGTAGGTCAGCGCCTTCACATCTGCGTTGGTCTTGATCACCTGCTCGCTGTCCGGCAGGTCGCAGCCGATCAGGTCGCCTTTGCCTGCAACAACAAAAATACAACACAGGACCAAGATATAAGGTAACTTCCGTCGCTGGCAGCCATGATGTGCTACAGTAGCTTTGTTTTAGTTGAACTCAATTGCTCCCAAAGACGCATAAACATGTTCTATTTGGAATATTACCATAGTCCCAAAGACATATTTATACGTTTTTGAATGTGTGTTGTTGTTGTTTTTAATGCTAGAGCATACAGAAGGCTTTGATGCAGCCTCTTAATTGAAGAGAACGCTTGAGGCAATGGTAGTTATTACAAAAACGGCAAGCAGGTGGCAGCATAGTATAAGAGATCAACCAAAAAGCTATTTTCCTTAAATCGGAAACAGATTCAAATATTTTTTTTTCTTGATGAAATTAGAGACTCTAATCTTTCTTTTGGTGGGTTCCATGTTTTTAAAGCAATAGAACGCAATACTCCGTGGGCCTTGCAAAATCAGTCGAAGTGGGTTGCTTCAGTGAAAATGGCTGAGAGTGAATGAGTTTAAAAAAAAATAAAAAAATCTGGTCAGATGATACAGAATTTTCCATCTACTATGTGTCAGTCAGGCTGGCACCATTTAATTAATTTATCAGTGTCCAACATCGGAGGGATCGATTTAATCGTTGGAGCTTTCGGTTACCCACGAGAACTCAACAAGTGCACGTTATCTGATCCAAACTACGGCACTTTGGTCCGCCATCACAGTCGATCTTTCCATAAATAATAAGCGGGCGCCAGAGTGCCTCTGATTGACTACCGCTAACCTGGACAAAAAATGATTGAAAAAACTGCGTTGTAACCCTTTCAGTAATGGATATCTGAACAATGTAATGTACAAATGTAAAAAAAAAAAGGTGAAAAATTGGCAAAAGAAAATAAATAAATATATATATAAATAAATTGGCAAAAAAGGGTGAAAAAAATGGCAAAAAAATAAAAAATATCGGCCAATTTTTAAAAGACATATCGACTAAGCTAATATAGTCCAAATACATCCGTCGGGCTCTTGTAAAAAGTATGCGAAGCGGCGGGGTCTACGAACCGAGTATGGCCAGCACCACGCCATCCTTGAGGACCTCCAGGGATCCGGAGCAGACAAAGTAGTTGGCGTGCAGCGCGTCGCCCTGGCGGATGAGGTACTCGCCGGGCACGCAGAAGGACGTCTTGATGTGCAGCGAGAGCGAGCGCAGGCACCCTCGGCTGGCGCCCTTGAAGACGGCCAGCTGCAGGATGTCCTTGTTCAGGTGCATGGCGATGTCGGCGCGCAGCTCGTCGGGGAAGTCGCGCAGGAGCTGCACGTGGCGAGGTTACAACAGTGGAAAAAAATCATTCACATGTCAAATGGCAAAGCTTGTAACCAACAGTCGGATGGGGGGGAAGTTCAGCGCTGGGAGTGAAATGCCCAAGAAAGAAACTCAAGGCACAATGAGTCTTTCCTTATTTAGAATTTTGGCATTTTAAATTCTAAACTAACTTTGGAAAAAAAAAAAAACTTGCTGTAAATTGGCGCTTTCAAAATACGTGACTTTACTTATTCAGGGTTTTTATATTGGAGTTAATTATTTTGAATTAGAATTCAAACATATTTAAAAAAAATAATTATTATGAATTCAAAATTAACATTAATTTAAAATGTATTAAAAATAAATAAAACCAAAATACAGTATTTTAATTTTTTAAAATAATAGAGTAATTTTCATATTAAAAGTAAAATAATTTAAACAAAGTTTTACTAGATATTATAATGTATTGTTTTTATTTTTTTTAAACTAATTAACATATAAAAAATAAGAAATGTTGGTATTTTTCAAAGTAGAATAAAAAACTACTACACATTTTTTCCTGAAAATGATTTTGAAATGTGTAATTATATTTCTATAAATACTTTACTTAAATTAAAATATATTTTTAAATGTACCTTTTAAAATTATGACTCTTAAACAGACATTTGTGATTTTTAAATGTAAAATTATAACAAAAAACTACAAAACTGGAATTAAAAACATATTTGATATATTTTACTTTATTTTTTAGAGTTAGCTAAGAAGAACAAGTGAAGAAAGTTAAAAGAACACATGTGGCTACCTCATTGGCGTCGATGCCGTTGTTGACGGACCAGGTGGTCTGGAAGTACTCGAGCATTCGCTGCTTGAGCTGCTGGGGCAGCGCGTGCACGCGGATGAAGTCCTTCAAGTCCTTCATGCGCGTGTGGTAGAGCGAGCGGCGCGAGTACATGCGCTGGATGATGGCCGTCACGTTCCCGAACACCACCGCGTGCATCAGCGCTGCGGGGGAGGATTTCCCGTCAGTGCCCGCGAGGTTTCCGGCGCCGGAGGCGGGCCGGGCGCGCGTACGTACCGCCAACCAGCATGGTGCAGATGGAGAAGATCTTCTCGGCGTCGGTGTTGGCGCAGACGTTGCCGAAGCCCACGCTGGTCAGGCTGCTGAGGGTGAAGTAGAGGGCGGCGATGTAGGCGCTGCGCACCGACGGCCCGCCCGTCGTAATGTTGGCGTACGGCGAGTCCAGACGCTTGCCCAGCTCGTGCAGCCATCCTGACAAAAAAGGACAGTTCAAAAATGGCTTGCTCGCATATTTTTAGTTCATCATTGAAAAAAACTTTTAAGTTGGATTCAAATTGAAATTATTTCACATTAGATCATAAATTTCATACGTTAGAATTTCATTTTTTATTGCAATAATTAATTTGACCATAATACAAAAATGTGTATTTAATCACACTAACAACAAGTATTTTATTATTATTAATAATAATGATTAAATGTTACATAGTTAAAGATTATGAGGCAATAAAAAAAAATTGTCTAGTTAAAATCAAAACTTTAAATTAAAAACGTTTTTTGCACCTTATTTACAAATATTAATTTGAAGTTTTATCTCTAAAATTGGTTAAAAATGACAAAAAAACAACAACCAAATAAATTAACTAAAACTGAACTACTAAGTTGAAAATTTCTATTTTTCTTATTTAAAAAAAATTACATTTACGGAAATTGTTTTTAATCTTATTTTCTGCTGTCTATAGGATTTCTTCTTTAAAACAGTTTTAAATTATATTTTACGCTTTAAGGTAAAAATACTCATTCAAATGACAAACATGTAAAAGTATAAAATAGAATAAAAATGTTTGCCAAGCCAACCATTGCATTTCTTTAAAATAATAATTTTCAGCTCTTTTTGTATGTAATACGACATTAAATGTAAAAATGTAAATGTTTTTTAAAAATATTAAAAAAATATTTAATTTTAATATAAAAAAACAACAATTTGAATTCACGGAAACCACTAATGGCCGATTTATCCCAGCCTTTTTTATGAATTTTTGCCGTTTCTGAAAAAAAGAATAATACTTTTTTGTTTCGACACTGATTTTTGCTATTTGCGGTCCCTTTCCCCCCGTTATGCACTGCATTTCTATAAATAGACATTACACAAGCTTCACTGAATGAGCGTTTTATTGTTAGGAATTTCAGACAGTATGTTCCAGATGGAACGAAGCGCTGGTTCGACCACTGACCTATTTCCCAGGTGTGACTGGTCTCGAGCTCCTTGCGTCCGATCATGTACCAGACGCAGGCCATCCAGTGGGCCAGCAGGGCGAAGACGGACATGAGCAGCGTCAGCACCATGGCGCTGTACTGCGAGTAGCGGTCCAGCTTTTGCAACAGCCGTAGCAGCCGCAGCAGCCGCACCGTCTTCAGCAGGTGCACCAGCGACGTCTGCCGCCGCACAACACACACACACACAACAAAACAGCTTTGGCTTGAAAGCGCTACATAAATAAAGATGACTTGACTTAACTCCTTGCCCACTGGCGAGAGCATCACAGGACTTCCTCACCACTGTGATGTTGAAGGCATAGAGGAGGTCAAAGGGCAGAGCGGCCACCAGGTCCACAAAAAACCACGAGGTGGCGTAGTGGATGCAGATGGAACGCGACTGGTACACCACCTGACCCGACTGGCTCACAAAGGTCGTGCGAAAGTTCAGGATTATGTCTGCAACAATACAAATGTCAGTACAGAAAATTACTAAATAAATAATAAAGCACCAAAAAGTGAGTTGATATCAGTAAAAAAAAAAAAAAAAAAAAAAAAAAAGAATGACTAAATGCAATATAAAAAATACAATACATTTTTTGCTCAACATAGTTAAAAACAATATTTGCATAATTCATGTATTTTATCAAAGTTATTTTACAAAAATTTGGATTACATTTTATTTACAAAACATATTTAATAATTTTACAGTATGTATTTATTAAATTATTTTATTAAGTTAGTGAAATTAAATACAAAAAAACAATATTTCTTTGCTCATATTTAAAATACATTTGATAATTTTACAATAAGTGTTCATTTGTTTTATTACAATTGCGGCTGATTTGAATTAAATTTTTTTAAAGATTAAAAATATGACATGATGTTAGTACAAAAAATGATTAAATAAATAATAAAGCAACAAAAAGTGAGTTAATATCATTGTTTAAAAAAATTTAATTACTAAATGCAATATAAAAACAATATAATACATTATTTTTGCTCATCATATTTAAAAACAATATTTAATAATTTCTCAATACACATGTATTTATCAATATATTTTATCAGTTATTTTAAAAAACTATTGCTTAAATTTTATTTACAAACAATATTTAATAATTTTACAATAAGTATGTATTTATTAATTTATTTTACAAAAAATGTATTAACTGAAATTAAATATTTTAAAAAAATGCTTATCATATTTAAAAACAATACTTAATAATTTGACAATATTTATACATTTTATTAAAATTGTAGCTGATATTCATTTATTTTTTCCAAAGATTCAAATGACATTATTAAATACTACATCACTTAAAACTATTTCATGCATTTTCAGAAAAAATGCTATATTGGGATGCATAGGCCTTTCTGAAAAAATATTTGCCATTGTTTTTTTTATGGGGGGGGGGGGGGGGGTTGTATGCATCAAGAGTTGATTACTTCCCTAAATAAATGTAAATAAACGGTACATTTTCTTATTACTAGAATATAATTTTTGCATAGAATCGGACATTGCATCAAGAACGTGCCGGTGGCGCCGACCTGTGATGAAGAGCATCTCGACGGCGATGTCGCTGACGATGGTGGAGCGGGCGGCCGTGACGCTGTCGTGGTATGGCGTGAAGCTGACGTTGTAGGGCACGGTGACGGCCACGTAAAAGGTGGCCAGCAGGATCAGCCAGTCCCACAGCGCCTTGGACACGCTGTAGTGCAGCAGCAGGAAGCGAGACCGCTGCACCGCCGCCACCTTGTACTCCGGCACCGACGGACGCTCCATCATGTTCTGACAAATGTGGGATGGTCAAACTTTTGGATGCAAAAATCAGGATGTCTCCATTTGCTGTGAATTTAGTCAAAGAAGCTTTTTTTCTGTTAAAGGCCAATATATTAAGCAATAAAAATGCAAATTTGGAAGATTTTTTTTTTTATTGAAAATAATCTTTCGAAGAGATCTTTGATGAGACTTTACCGCAAAAAATAGTCAACTTAAAGCCCAAAGTGTTCACATCGCTACAAAAAATGACACTCAAGTATTACGTGTGACATCACATTTGGTAGGTCTGTCTATCCGTTATGAGAAGACCCCCCAAAAAAAACTCGACGAGCCACGCCCAAAAATTCAGCGTCCACGTCTATCATGAGAAGACCCACAAAAAACGAGTCAAGAACCCATGCCTGAAAAGACACAGGAAGTTGAGCATTTTGGTTCGAAGCAGAAGGCTTCATCAACAGCTGCGGACGCTTTAATGAGCGTCCAGGCCATGTCGAGAAAAGCCGCTGCCGTTTAAGCCCGCCCCCCCACCTCCCCCGCGACACTCTTCTTTTTAATTTGCCTTTCGTCCCAGATGTCGCGGCGCAAGCCCGGTGATTGGAAAAAGGGCGAGCGCGGCCTGGTGAGGACGAAGCACTTCATTAAGTAAATATTCCCAGCAGGCTTTGGGCTTGATGGAGAAAGTGGAAAGACAATTCTGTGACATTCACAATTTGGGATAGAATATTTTCTAAGGAGTTTTTGCCACATTTTTTCCTTTACCTTAGAGAAGTTTGTGCCGCTCTGTCTGTGCGCGCCCTGCCCACCTGGGGGCAGTATAAGCCAGAAGGCTTCGATGCATCCTCTCAATGCTTGAAACGATGGTAGTTATTACACAAATGGCCAGTGGGTGGCAGCAGAGTATAAGAGATCAACCAGGGGTCATGTTGCAACAAGCTCATTTTGACAGGTTTTCAACAGGAATGTGAATAATGATGAAACTTAGCTATATTCTAATGCTAATTTCTGCAGAACGTTAACAGATGGAAATATACTTTTTTTTTCCTGATGAAAGAAGAGACTCTAATCTTTCTTTTGGTAGGTTCCATGTTTTTATAGCAATAGAACACAATATTCTGTGAACCTTCAGTCAAAATCCAGTAAAACAGCCGGGAGCGAAGGGGGGTTGCTTCAGTGAAAATAGCTTTGAGTGAATGAGTTAATGACTACTCTGTATAATTAATTTTTTTATATACATTGTTTGACTTATTTGTAATTTATTTGCGATTTGTTGGATATGCTTAAAATGTTATATTAATCTGCCTCATGTGGTGCAGGTTTTTGTTTTTGTAATGCGGCGGCGTACTGACCCCGCCCAGGTTGACGTCGCCTTTGGCGCGGCGGGAGAAGCGGCTGGTCAGCTGGTACAAGACGGTGCGCCCTCGCTTGCGGGCCTCGCTCAGGCGGGAGCTGCCCTTCCGCCGCCGACGCTTGTCCTCCTCCAAAACTAGCGCACAAAAACACACCACAATGCTAACAGCTCATGTGCTAGCATAAAAGGCGAGAAAGTACAAAAAGTGCTGATGCGGATTTGACGCGATATCAAATTATTTCAAAGAAATTGGCTACTCCTTGCTGGGCGAAGAAGACGCGCATCTACCGTCCCTGGTGCTTCTGTGCGGACATTTGCCGTGGCTGTCGGTGATGTCCTTGAAGGAGAAGAGGAAGAGGACCATCTCGCCCTTCTCGTTCTTGATGGGCACAATGTCCAGCAGGCACCAGAAGGCCACGCCTGACACAAAAACAGTCAAGAGATGCTTCTGGGAAATTTCTGAGTTGACAAAATCGATAGGATGCTCAATATTGCTTTTTTCAGACCAATACCAGTAGAGTAATCACTCTTTGAGTACTCGTCGATAACGAGTACTTATACCTGTAGTACTTTTTATCTATAAAATTACATTTTTACTTCAAAAAAATGTGACCAAAAACCTTTCTGACGCAGATGATGATTCACCGACGAGTGCTGAGGAGGATTTAGTAAATGTTTGCCTTAAGTATCGGTGACTGGAATTAAAGTAAAGTAAAAGTACTTCAAGTAAAACTAGGATCGAGCCAATAGCCATCCCTCATTAATTTTATATACTTGTAAGATTTTAAAAAGTATATATTTATTTACTAGAATGTTAAATTTCCACTTTATAAAAAAATGATGCTGAGGAACTCCCTAGACTTAATTTAGAAATTATGTTGAAATTTGGGAAAACTTTATTTACAGTAGAAAACTATTTACTTGCTTATTCTATTTAGCTTAACACATGCTGATGACCCTGGAATGCTTTTGTTATCATTTTTAAACAAAGGCTGTCAATTCTTTATATATGTTTGAAATGAAAAGATTATAATTATTATTATTATTTTTGACGCTAATATTTTCTCTTTTACTGCAAATGAATATCGGCTTGAAATATCGGTTATTGGCCCCCTTGCCTACCAATAACTGGTATATGGTATCGGCCTTGAAAAAAAAAACACTTCAGTCTATCGCTAATCGAAAACAACTCCCTCATTCGCCGCCATTGACATCTAGAGACCTCAATGATCCAATTTTACCGGTCTGGCAGTGAACGAGTACAAAAAAATCTCTTAACGCCAGCTAAGTAGATGACGCTCAAGGTGATGAGCCGTCCGCACGTCGTACCGTCCTTCCTGTAGAAGTGCACCTGGGCCTGGTACTCGTGGCGTCCCTCCAAGGCCTTCTCCATCTGCTGGGCCACGCGCTCGCTGGTGTCGGCGCCGTACAGGAAGCGGCAGCTGCAATTCTTCTGCATCACCTCGGTGCGCGTGAAGCCCGTCAGCTCGCAGAAGCCGTCCGAGCAGTAAACGATGGGGTAGCCGCGCTGGCCCTGCGCGTTGCCCAGCAGGAAGTTGCTGTCTGACGCCCGCAGCGGCCAAAAGACAAAAGACAAAGAAAAAGACGCTCCAGTTCATCTTTCTGCTCGGCGCTGAAGGAAATACGTGAAAATGCAATTAGAGTACAATGTTGCCTCGTTTCCCGCTGGGATTAGGTGCCAAAAGATGCCTGCAATAAATGAAATTCGCGAAGTAGCTAGCCTTATGTTTTACATTTTTTATCAATGTTTTAAGGCTCTAAAACACCTCACCACACAGTTTATACACTTTTCTCATCAAGGCATTTACATATTCTCACATTTCTCTCGTTTAAACATTCTCAATGTTCAAACCTTCTGAAATGTGGTTAAAAAAATATATATATTTTTAAGTACATTACTGTAAAAAAATTAATAAAATGCATTCGAAAATGTACTACAGCGATACCGCGATACACCTCAATATGGTGGTCATATTTTTATAAAATAAAAAAATACATCACACATTTGAACATTCTGAATGTAAAATTCTAAATTTTAAATTAAAGTCAGAATGTGAGAAGAACATGAAAAAAGTCACGTTTTATTTCATGAAGAATATAACAGTGTCTGGTAAATCGCTACATTTGTTCGGAAAGAAATAACGCCTTTTAAAGTTGATTAAATACGATGTGAGTAAAATACTAAGACAAGAAAAAAAATGAAATAAGTTGATTACAATCTATCACACCATTTTTAATACAAAAATAAACTGAAAATGTAAAAAAAAAAAATATTGATTGTTAAATCACTGACATCACCTGCCATTTTTTTTAATTATATCATTTGATTTGATAAAAATAATTTGTAATCTCCTAAAATGTATCTCACAAAATAGCTACTTACACTGGTGTACGGAAGGTGCAAATGTTTGGTGGTGGTAGGAGGGGCCGTAGGCGCACACTGGCAACCACGCTTCCGTCAGCCTGCCTTCCCCAGGGCAGCTGTGGCTACTTAAGTAGTTTGCCGCCAGGCCACCGGAGTGTGAACGTGCGAGTGCATGAACAATTTAGCCATTCCATTGTAAAGCGTCTTTGAGTGTCTCGAAAAGCGCCATATAGATCCGATGCATTATTATTATTGTTATCATCCGATTTTTAAGTTTAAAAAAATACACATTTGAAATAAACACTGCAGAATAACATTAGAAAATTTTAAATTGTAAAACAAAATGTTACAAGATATCATCCTTTTTTTTTTAAGGATGTTAAAAAAAAAAGTAAAAATGCTGATTACAAGACAACTTCATTTAAAATTTGTAGACATTTCTAAATATGAAAACAATGTTGACTTCCACAACAACAAAATTGGCCATTTTTGCTTGACTAACTCATTCACTGCCATAAATTCATAAAAAATAAAATAAAATAAAAATATTTAAAATTAGGGGCGACAGGCAATTAAAATGTAATTAATCGTATGACTTCACTCCTATTTACAATAACAATAAATACAATAATATTTTTTTTTTTTTAGCTTTTCATACTCTTGTTAACAAAAGAGGGAAAAAAATCATAAACTAATAGAAATAGCCCAAATAAATTTTTGACGTTTTTAGCCGTCAATGGCATGAATGAGTTATAAAGTTATAAACCTATTTGACAAAATTTTAACTTGGCCCAATAATACTACAATCATTGTCGCCAATAAAATAACGTTTTTGTTGATTTGTTTTATGCCCACTGGACTTCACATTTGAGGTTCCATTTGCGAAAGTGGAGGCAAGGAGATCCCGGTCTATCAGAAGGCCCCGTGCGGCAAAAGCAAAATGCAATAAGGCGGCCCAATTAACGCGGCGCGTGTGTTGATTGAAATGTTGCCACTCTCATCAACCTGACACATGATTAGCACGCCGCGCCATGATGATGATGATGATGATGATGATGATGATTGTTATTAGAAGGAAGAAAGCAATAAAAGCCGATGAGCGTGCACACGAGCAATCCGTCCAAATGTCAAGCTGCAGCACTTGTTTTGCTCATTAGCGCACATTTTGTGCTTTTTTTTTTCTTTTTTCTTTTTTACACTTCGCAGCTTCTCAGTCTCATTTTTTGAATATATAGTTTTGGGTTGTCACAAAAAAAGATATATATATATTAAAATCACAGCCACTGCTTCACACATGGCAGGTTTATTTTCACAAAAAAAGGGGAATGTTTAGGGGGGGAAAAAAAGCATAATGTGTCTCGGTTGCGAAACGCCACGTACGATTACAGCGGTGGCGAGTCGGCACAGATGTGTCGTTAAGGAAGAGGCGGGGCCACTGGGAGCAATCTCCAGCAGAAGATTAGACTGCTTGGCATTGTCACGCGCTCGCACGCCGATGAGCAAGCGTGCTCCATTTTAGGTTTGTGGGCCAAAAGCACTCAAACAGAACAAGGAGAAGGACGTCCGCAACGCTGATCACGTTCGCAATCAATCAATCAAGTCGTTAGCATAGCCTAGCTATGGGAACTATTAGTTAGGATTTGCCTATTTTGTACAACTAGGGCAATTAATCGAGTTTGTCAGGACAATTTTTAAATCATTATTCCAGTAGTGACTTCTGTAGTAACTTAAGCGCTAGTTTTAGCCAACTCTAAACTTTATTTCCTGCCAAGAAAAAGACAACATGAGCGGAATCATGTTGATTTGAATGTTAATTTATTATTACGTTGTATTGACAAAAGAGGAAGAACTTTGTTTTTACATCAGGCATATTGAGGATTCTTTATCTTCTGCAAAGAACCACTCATACGGAGAAGTTTTGTCTGCATTATACTGCCCCCAAGTGGCCAAGGTGCGTACATCAGAAGGAACAGCACAGCCTCCAATGAATTGAAGGGGAAAAAATGAAGGCAAAAACTGTTGAATTCTTTACATTCTCTTTAGTTATGTCTTCGTGGCAAGATTTAGAGAGCTAGTTTTCTGTTTTTGTTGTTTTTGGAAGGCTTTCTATTCGCTTCACTGGGGAACAAATTAAACTTAAAAAGGTACCACCGTGTACTAAACCTACAAAAGGAAGGCTGCGAATGCGAGGTAGTGCTAAAGGCAACAGTTTGTTTTTTGGCATCGATATTTCTCACTGGGGCTTGCTGGTGCTATCGGTCCTTACGAATGGCGGGAGAAAAAGAATCGTACGTTATTTCTCAACCGCGTGTGTGTATTTGCGTCACAATGCGACTTGTCTCCTCGCCACCGCTTGCGCGTCTTGCAAGTGAAAGGTGTTTGCTGAGCGGGTACAAAGGGGCTTCTTATCTGTGCCCGCAGCTGTCGGCGCACCGCCGCCGCCGTCGTCACTGTGTGAATGTGCGTACACGCGTAAGCGGCACAAACGTGCGCGGCACGAGAGCGCGAGGCGCACGAGGGCAAACTTTAAAATACGACGCCGAACAGTCTTATGAACGGTCTTGGCAATGTTTAAGGTCAACATGTTGCCTAAAAATGAGTAACAATGAAAGCGAAAGACGGTTCAAATGCAAAACGCGTATCAGGCGTGCAAATAGGCTGGTGCTAACTTTAGCATTGACCTCATGTCGAATTGCTTTGCAGGCTCAGATTTTTTTTTTTTCCAAGCTCCAAATCAATAGTGATGAGAAATGAATGCCTTCGGCAAAACAAAATTAATTAGAACCTAAATGGCTTTATTTTTTTAAGGTGCGCAATAAAATACATAAAACTTAATTTAACAGCATAATTGGATTGATTGATGTGAACCATTTGGCGGCTGCGTAAAATATAAAAATAAATGTGCGTGCGTGTACAAGTGGCGAAGAGCGACACATGCGGGCCGCTGTTTTGACATTTGCTGCTGCTGAGTCGGCACTTTTTCAACGCGGTCTTTTGTTGCCGATCTGACACATTTTCAACACCATAAAAGTTGTGCTCTGCCTTTTGACATAACTCAACGAATCACTATTTATAATTCACCAATTTATCTGCACGGCGCGGTTAAGCATCCGCTTGAATAAATAAATAACACACCTCAAATATATTAACAAAATAAATTAAATCACCCTATTTTTACCACCCAAGTTAGTAGACGTGGCATCTGTGACGCTGACGTTTACAATGGAGTTTAATGTCCACTTGAATAAATAAATGCCACGCCTCAAATAGACCGCTCTATATTTTTTACCACGAGAGGAAACGAGATGATGATGTAAAACAGATGAGAAATCAATCATATTAAACAATCGGTCATCGGTAGTGTAAATCAAGACAGATTGAGCTCAGTGGTTTCTGCTGTTTTGGTTAGCAAGAGACTTCTGATGAGTTACATATTTTCATGTCCATGTGTGAATAAAAGTGAGGTACTGAAAGTTATTCGCCATTTTTTTTCAGAAGCGTTCGAAAAAGTGAGACATCTCCGCTATCTGTGACCGAGTGGATAACCCACAATGCCGCCTGATTCCCACACAAGAGGTGGCGACCTGTCAACCGGCAACGGCACGGAAGCTATTTTGAGCGGGGGGGCAATTTGGCCCGAGGACAAGTGCCGCTGCGGGCACGTTGGCCTTTGCGCCGCCCTGCAACCAGCCAGCTGGCACCGGCATTCTTATACATTTTGTATTTAATGCAGAGCAGTCATGGCGAGGTCGGCAAATGACAATTATATTTGCTTTACTTGATCTTCTGCCAAACAACAATCGGCTGCAAGCGTAACTGGATCAAGGTTTTAAAACCTGAGAAATGTTGTCTTGTTAGCTGAAATTACTCAAAAGTAGGGGTGTCAGGCAATTAATTTTTTTTTAATTGTAATTAAACGCATGACTTCAATAGTTAGGTCACGATAAATCGCAAATTTTTAAACTGTTCCAAATCTCGTTAACAAAAAGTAGATTTTTTTTTAACTAATAGAAATATGGATGCATCTTTTAGTCATTGATAGTAATTTCATAATAATTCATAAAAGTGAGCTAAAAATAAAAAGATGTACTGTAAAAAACGAGTGTGATATTGATTTGTGTTCAGGTCATTTCTCTGCCACTAGATGGCAGAATTGCATTTGTATGACGTTGGTGACAGCTCAGTGCACTTTTCTTTTCATAATAAGAGCTATGTAAACTTTAACATGAAGTAACTTGTGAAATTCTGCACATTCTTAAAATTGCAAAATACAACTTGACCCCAGTCTCCACAAATATATGCATTATATTACATTTATTACTGCTAAATTTTGACGTAGACGTGCCTGCTGCGCTGTGACTGGAATGACCCGAGTACAGGCTTTTCAAGTAATTGAGTGTTAAAAAAAAATTGTGGCGTTAAAGCAACTTTATATTTAAATTAACGCACTCATTTTGACACCCCTACTCAAGAGATAGAAATAACAAAATATTGTATTAATTAATTATAATACAATTAAAAGCACATTTTAAATACAGTTGTGAGCAATTATCAAAATAAAACTATGCCACTCAAAGACTGCAAATGCAAATTTTAACAATTTTAGACATTGCTGTTTACAAAAAAAGTTAAAAAATAAATAAATAAGATATGGCCCACCTATTATATTGTATGTGATTAAAGCCTCAGCACCTGTTCATCATATCAAAACAAGATCGATTCAATCGCACGCATTCATTATCGGCAACCACTTAACAAATCAGGCTTTAAACAACGTCAACATCCTACGCCACAACGCTCTCGTTAATTCTACTTTTACACCACCAGTGGGAAACTTCCGTCCCTTGGGAGAACGTTCGGATGAAGCCCGCCGTGCGCTTCTGACAACAACTCCACCTCAGGGGAAATGTCGCTCATCGTGTCGAACGATACGGCAAAATTGCATCAGGTTTCTCCGTGAATTTAAGCGCGGCCCTATGAGGGCTTGCGGCTACACACAACTCGCACAAGTCCCCGCGGCCGCTGCGTACAACGAGGCACGCGCTCCCCGAGGAGGCGGCAGCTACAAAACAGCAGAGCGGTAAAGCAGCCGCCTACGCGCTTGCCACCGTGGCCGCTCAACGTTTGAGGTCAGAGGAAAACAGGGCACATTTTAGGGGACCCAAGAAAAGCCCGAAAACAAATCATTTCATGCCGTCAAGGACACGCATTTAGTTTGCGAGTGTGTTTGACAAAAGCAGTTTTTGTTACTTATTTTGGGGCAAAAAGTCGTTGCAACTATTAGATTTGAGAGACGATGCAAAAAAGCTACAATTTGAGAATAGTAGATATCCTAAAAAAAAAACGTACACAAACGTTCTATTTTACGTTTTTTTTATTTTTTATGCTACAGCATACAGGATGCAGCCTCTGACCTGAAGAGTTTGTTTAAAGGAATGGTAGTTATTTAAAAAAAAAAAAAAAAAAAAAAGGCCAGCAGGAGTATAAGAGATCAACCCAGGTCATGTTGCAACAAGCTCTTTTTCCCAGTGTTTTTAACAGGAATGTGAATAATGATGAAACTTAGCTATATTCTAATGCTAATTGCTGCAAAACGGAAACAGATACAAATATACTTTTTTTCCTGATGAAAGAAGAGACTAATCTTTATTTTGATAGGTTCCATGTTTTTATAGCAATAGAACACAATATTCTGTGGGCCTTGCAAAATCAGGCGAAATTCAGAAAATCAGCCGGGAGCGAAGGGGGTTGCTTCAGTGAAAATGGATGCAAGTGAATGAGTTAAAAATGTCAATTTCAAGGGTGTCCAAACGTTTTCATTTGATGGCCGCATACAGAAAAATAAGGATGCAAGTGCTGCTTTGAAATTCTTGAACTCATTAAAAACACTAAAACCGGGCAAAAAAGCTTATTGTATAAATTGTGCATTTTTTTGTATAACTGCTACAAAACTCTCTGCTAAAGGCGATAAGATTTTGGGGTGGCCTCGGCCCACGATCCCACTAGACTAGATCCGCCCCTGCACCGAACAACGATCAAATCCCATCTCCACATTCAGAACCAAAAAGAGAACAAATTGTAGCAAAATTTTGATTTTTAAAACAGCTATTTGGGGATCATTAATAATAATTAATAAATGGAACTTGGAAAATAAATCATTTTGAATTCTGAAATTGAATGAAAGTCTTTTGAAGAGAAATTTCATTATTATCATTTGTTAATTTATTTCAGGCAGCAAACAACATCAACAATAGATCATTTTCTCCAGACAATACTCAACTAAACCGAGCCTGAAAAGGAGTGGGAGAAAGAAAAACGTATTAAGTCCCATGTCATTTTTAGTATATGCCGTGGAACAAAAAAAATAAAAAATAAAATAAAAAAGCCTCTTTTTGCACTTTTACCTGGGATGTAAAATACAAAACTGGAAGAAAAAAAGATTGCGTTAGACAAACTAAACAATTTGTCACAACTTTTTGATTGCTAAATAAAAATGAAACAATGCGCTGATTATTTCAGTATTAATATGTACTTTTTGTGACTTTCCTTCTGAAACGCAGTACATCAACCCAACGTCCTCACTTTCCTGAGCTTGTTTAGTGGAACGCAGCTATTTTTTCTGTAGGAATGGCAACAGTTGGAAAGTCAAGTTAATTGCACCATCTGCCATCTAGTGGAAGAGCATTTCATCGTCCTGCTTGTCACTAAACGTCGCTGGCAAACACAGGTGACATCATACAGGAAGTAGCGAGCACTTACGGGTGCCGTCGAAGCGAGTGGCGATGTTGTCCAGGAAGGTGTTCTGGGGGGCCAGGAGCCCCTTCATCACCGGCATGTTGAGCCCGAGCCCGAGCCCGCTTGGGGGTGGTGCTGGAGTGGTGGAGCGGGCTCAGGTCATTCCAGAGGCGTGGCCGGAGGGGGCTCCGTGAGTGCGGCCGCTGCCACGTTCCGCCATTTTAGAACCAAAGAAGCTAAAAGGCAAAAAGAAGCAGGATCCAAACATGTTGCGAGGAAGTTCCGCGGCGATCCGTCGCATCTTCCGCTCTGCTTCTGCCGCTCCTGCATCCCGCTCCCTGCGAGGCGGCGGCCAATCAGATGCTTGCATCCTCTGAGAGCGAGCGAAACACAGAGAGAGAGAGAGAGAGAGAGAGAGAGAGAGAGAGAGAGGAGCTGACGGCAGCCGTGGAAACCACTATCAGCACATGGTTTTTGTGTGCGCCAGGAGATGGATGCTTTCTATTGTGTTCCTCCCTCGCGGGAATCTCATTTAACCCGCGTGGCATGTTCCGGGTCAATATTGACTCGGGTCAAGATAATCTTTATCTGTATGATATCATGACTGACAGCTTTTCGAAATGTACTATATAACCTGTCTGATATGAATACATTTGGATGGATGATTCGGTGCAAGAGGAAAAAAGAGGAAGTGGTCCAAGCTGGTCTGATCGAAAATAACTGAATTCACAAAACAGAAGGATCAATTCAAGAGTACGTCCCAGGAGAGACGAAAGCACAAAAACCGAAACACGCGCTTACAGTGCATAAACGTGTGGGACAACTCGTGTTCTCTGATTGGTCAATCCCAGATGGGCTGATCTTTAATCGTGTCATTGAACTGACCATATTTGGCCAATCGCGTCCAAACGTACTTTTTTCATGGTGGCACAATCGAACATTTTTTTAGAATCGATTATTCCATCATTTATTACACTCGCGTCAGTGCCGTTCCGAGGGTCAAAGTTTCAAATTCCCATCACGGAACCCTCACCCCCCCCCCGCCCTTGCAGCCTCCTCGTGAGAGAATTAAGGCTCCGCGGGCAGGAAAGCCGCTAAGAGCGGATTACGCGCATAAGCCGGGAGATGTTTGTCATGACGACTTGACGCTTAACACGGCCAAGTAACACGTCCCACAAGCCAACAAACAACTGGCAGCCCACAACAGGTGGAAATGTGCCCCACAGGTAGCTGTATTTGAGGAAAAAATAACTTTGATCCATAAAAAAAAACACAAAATTAGCATGACTCAATAACAAAACACATACAAGAATATCATCAGGATCATAAAGCATCAACACCGTGTATTTAGCATGTACGCTATTGTGAACCCATGTTACATAAACAAATCATATTCAGTAGTGAAATTAATATTCGACACAAACAAAACATCTTCACACGAGTCTCATCAATAGCATTAGCTAGAATACAGCATTAGCTAGCATACCAACGTAAAGAACACGCTCGCTCAAACTGACTGCCCAACTTTACGCAAACAGTATAAACGTAGCTTTTTGCCATTCATATGTAAACGTGACAGAATACAAGATAATTGTAACAGCAAATGCTAATATTTGTAGCTGCATTGAAGCTAACGCAAAACTTGAAACTAATCACCCCCTCCCTATTTGGGTGTTCATTTATTCGGGTGCATATGAGCTTCAACTCTAATGATGAAATATAGATAAGACAGCCGACATGCTGTTCAATTAGTGGATGACTCGGCTGTTATGCTTCAGAAGATCAATGGCGGGAAACAAGTGTAGTGAAAGTATTACCGGCGTAATGTTTCTCCTCTCGGATTCCGTTCCAGTGTTCGCTCTTCCTATCACTTTTTTTTCCCTCTCTCTCTTAATTGAATGGCCTCCCATTGTCCAGCGGGCTCGCTCGTATTTTATCCATCCATTAAACATGGCGACGGGCTGCCGATCTGCTCGGCGGCCTGATGGGACACATAGACGAGCACCTGGCGGACATGATTCCAGTCTGGGAGGGCGGATAGTAAAGAAAAGACAGACATATTTTGTGATGAAAAAAAAAATACCATGGGACCTTGACTTTTTTTTCCCCATTTGTTTTGTGACCACACTTGTGACTCAAAACACTCTTATCTCAAATCAAAACCCTTATTATATATTTTCTTCAAATGACTTGTACAGGACTTGATGTCACATTCATGGTGGAAAAAGTTATGAAAGAATTTATACCTTGGTCTGATTTGATTTCACAAAAAAACTGGCATTTGAGCAGGGGTGTGTAGACTTTTGCTCACATCAATTGTACAACTACATGGTGTATTTCACTAAATCACAGAGTTGTGCCTTAGGAATGTCCACTTAGCTCAATGCTAACAAACAATGCAAAACGCTATTAATGGGCTAACTAATACAGGGGTGGCCAAATGTCGTCTTTTGTCCGGATGTGTCCACTTTTATGTCCTGTCCGGGCGTCCCAGGGGTTTTATGAATTCATAAAAATGTCCGGTTTTTCATAGCGGGACAAAAGGGAGGCGGCGTACATTGTGTCATGACCGCAGCTGCTCTCAAGTTGATTGTGAGGTGAGAGGGTTAGGGCTAATTTTGTGTGTATGTTTTATTATTGTTAAGAAAAAAAAGTAGGTTCGCTTTTCACTTCACTTCACTTCCTCAGTATTCAAATAAGGCGCTTCCAAGCCGGTGATGTCATCTTGGTATGGGTCGATCCCTGCCCCCGCCATGATTAAAAAAAATAAAATAAAATCCACCGCAGGAGCAAAAAAGGTCACCTCATGACAAGTACATTTACTCAGAAACTGCATGTTTTAGTATTTTGTATGCGGATTTATGAACATTTGATGGCTGCATGTGACGTAAAATGTCCGCCAATTCTGGAATGATTCTGATACGGTCATGTCGGCCCACATAGAAAAATGAACTTAAGTACACTAAAAGTATGTTACTTGAGGATGAGCTGGATTTCCTTCAATGAAAGCCTCCGCACGGCCATTGACAACTCAGACCCGTCCGCCATTGTCCAATCTGCTAAATTTGCACTGGATTGACACGAGGCAGATGTGCGCGCGCTTAAATCCTTCAAGCACGAGGTGGGGATGAGAGGTCCGACAAACACTTGCTTCCTCCCTGAAACCACCACCATTAACGTAATCTGCACGGGGCGAGAGAATAGAAAACGGGGGTGGGGGTGTGGAGGGGGGGGGGGGGGGGTTTGGAGTGAGTCATTCATGAGAATTGGAAGTTGGAAAAAAAAAAAAGTGTCAATGTCAAACGCGGACAGAAAATAGGACGACGCTGCTAAAAATATGAGCATACTTGCCAACAGGGAGACTTGCAAGCTGTGCAAGAACAGCCGAGGACAGACCCAAAAAAAAAAACAAAAAAAAAACTGCAACAATGTCATTTGCTATCCCGGTATTTGAAAACTTTACTCCGATTGAATCTGAATAATCTTGATGCTCTCAAATTGAGATTTCCAAATCCTAACCGAAGACCATTTATGAGGATCGTGCTGACCAAAACCTCCTCGTTAATGGTATACATAATTAAAAAAAAAAAAAAAAACACCTAACATGGTCATTTAAAAAAATAACAGCAATAGCGTCGTCTTTTTTTGAGAAACATACCAAAAAAAAAAGCCTTATACTTTTTTTCTAATAAATGCCTGACTATACAAGTCATCTTAAAAAATTTTTTTTTAAAAGTATTCTTTTTTAAATATACATGGTAACTTTTTTTTTTAAAGAAATAATCAAATTAATTGTCGTCAATTAATGGTTAGTTTTTAAAATAGTTTTGTTTTATGACGGACTTTCTCGTTGGACGGGATTGGCAAAGTGAATTGTAGGCGACGTCAACTTCGCATTTACTTCTGGTTAAGAGGATCATTCGGAAAGATTTGTTTGCTATCAAGGCGGACGCTAGAATGATGTCATCTTGGGTAAATCACAAAAAGGCTAAAAGCCCAAAAAAATATACTCCGTAAATGATCAACGTTCGGTATGTCCGAAATATAACAACGATTACCGTGCCCGTCCACATTGCAGATCTGGAGACCGATCATGGTCACAATAATGTCTCAAATATGCAGAGTCTCCACGTACACAGCACAAATGATCCAGACTTGAGATCAAAATGTCAGAAGAAAAAAAGCTAAATGTCAAAATCTGTTATCTACTTTTGAAGTGATGTGGAACTGAAATGATCAGATCAAGATTACGGATCAAAAGAAAGAAAGACAAATAAGTGATCATAAATGAAACCCTCATGAAAGTTAACAGTTGACCAAATATTGAAATAATTAAATCAGTAATAAATATTGAAATGTTTAAATCTTTCAATCACTGAATATATCTGAGACAGACTGAGTTCTTCATCGGCCGTGTTTGGGTCCCGAACGACGGGGCTGCAGGAGACCATCTCCTTCATTCGTTCCCACACGCGGAACTTGAGGTTTTCCGCGTGCTTGGCTTCGTCCGGCAGAGCTCCTTGCCGGGGCCGCTGCCGGATTCTGTTCATCGCGTGCCGGAAGTTCTTCGTGAAGGAAACGGGGTCAGAGGTCAGCTGCTCCTCTGCGCTCCTGATCACGGCCAGCAGAGCGGCGATGTCGTTGTCGAGAAGGTCGATCGTCCTCTGCATCCTCCGACTCTTCTGCTCCTTTTCGTCCTTCGCCGCAGCCATCCTGGCCGCCTCCTCGGCCTGCAGGAAGCGGCGAAACTCCTCGAAATCCTTCTTAATCTTGATTTCCGCCGTCTCCCTCCGCTTCTTGCTGCATGCCGCGTGTTCATTCCAATCATCTATTACCTTTTTGTATTCCGTCTGTCTTTTCATGGCGCACTGCAGGCTTTCCCGAAGTTTCTTTATGTGACCTTTTGTCATTTCATTGCAGTTGAGGCACGCAAGCTCCTGGTGGTCCACGCGGAAGAGTTTCGGTTCCTCCTTGTGCAGGATGCAGATGTCGTCTGACTCCACTGAGGCTTGCTTGAAGGTCTCGCACGCGTTCTTCGGCGCCACGTTTGAAGGCGCATCCTCCGATCGACACTTTTTTCTACACACTGGACACGATCGATTGCCTTTCTGCTCCCAACACTGCTGGAAGCTGTGACCGCACGGCAGAAAGACAGGATCTTGAAAGATCTCCAAGCAGGTCGGACATTTGAGATCGTCCTCAACTCGGCCGGCCATCGTCCTCGGTGGACGAGCTTCCAACGTTGATTCTCGGGTGAAGGAATTTGGACTCCAAGTGCGCCGATCGGCTTGTAAGACGTCTTCTCCTCAGTGCGGAGTCTTGGGGGGGCGCCATGCGAGAGCTTAACACAGAGGCTGCAGTTACGCTTTAGACCAAAGGTGGCAGTCGCGAGTAAAAAAAGTGAGCGACTCCGCAATGATCCTTTCATCTACGATGTCATGCGTTTGAAGAAGAGCTTTGCGACAGCGGCTGCTCTTCGATAGAAAGCGTCCGGAAAATGAAATCAACATTCGACTAGGAAAAATAAAAATAAAAAATTAGAGCAAATGTTGATTTTGATATGTCATTCAAGCATGTTTGAGTTTGTGTAAATGCTAATTTGGGTAAAAAAATAAATTAAAAAAACTGTTATGTGATGACTTGACAGCTCACTCTTTGTACCAGGAAATCGGATCAGATTTGTGACGTAGCCCTCCATGAAAGCAGACTGATTGTCTTTGTGGTGAATATGGGGTCCCTGATTTTTTTTTTCAAATTTGGAAGATATTTAGTTTACCGGTACTGGCATCAGACTATAAGAGTGAGATGGGCCAATTTCCCTTCCACGTGACCAATGGTGTCCATCAGGGTGAAATACTGTCTCCTTTCCTTCTCAATGTCTGTATCAATGACTTGCCTTTGATTTGAAACAAGAGTACTACAGGATGCATGATTGGTGATTTACTGGTTAACCATCTAATGTATGCGGATATAAATAAGTACTTACCGCGAGCATTTATTGTCAAACGTGTTTAATAAATGTTAATGTCATTTTAGCACGCGGTTGACGTTAAGTGACCGCCATCGAGCAAACATTTTAGCTAGCATGCTAGCAATGTGTTAGCAGTTAGCACGCTGCTGAAAAGGTGAACATGTTAAAAGTTACAACTACGAGTGTAAGAAGAATCTTTAAACAAACCTCTTGTCAGAGCTTTTGGTCTTCTTGTCTAAGTGAGTGGAGAATAGGAGGCAGAGGATGTCGACGTGATTCTGTCAGACAGACGAAAAAAAGAAAAGAGCGCTCTTTCTGTTAGTCACAGCTTAAATGGGTTTTCGCTAATCATCATCACGTGCTATTTTTTTCAAAAGCTTTATTTAACCAAGAGAACAAAAAATTATTAAACTGCATTTAGACAGAAAAATCCTGATAAAATCAGTAAAGTACTTGCCAATGATCGAACCCTGCTCGTCTGCACCAGAACCCTTTTCAGAATCCATTAGCCCAAACTTTTGTGTCCCTTCCGGTACTTCCGGTCGCAATTATCCCTTATTGTGAGAAATTGCGCCTGAATTATACAACCACTGATTCTATGAATAGAACCAAAAAAAATCCCATAACCTCAAACGCCGAAGTGGTCGAGTGGTGTAAGACATTGCCTTCGGTTTACTTGTTCTCGTGATCGAGCCTCGTTTTATGCACCCTTTAAAATTCGTCGTTATGTTTCTTAGTTCGAGGGTGCTTAAGCGGGGATCGAACCGAGATCACTTGAAACCGGAGGCAAAGTTTTATACATTCGGCCAACATGGTTGAAAGTGTTTGGCGTTTTATCTTGTGTATTTGTAGGATTATTTACATGACTATATGAACCCAATAAATTGGATGAGATTCGACTTTTGTAACGCAGTAGCTGGCCGAGTGGTCTGCTACAAAGTGTTCGGCTTCCACTGGCACGATTTCGCTCCCTGTCTCTTTCTGCTTTTATAGGATTATTAAACATGAGGGAGAGAGAGAGAATCCTTTATACAAAATTATTTTGAACATTGTCCCATAACAGGTTGCATGGCAGCGCTAAAGTAGAAAACGAACTTTGTTCAATAACCGACTGTTCATGCAACATACAATAGAATTGAAGTCAATATATTGTAGTACAATATGGACTAGACTTTATTTCCAGATATAAAACTCTTTGATTTTGATGTGGATGAGACGCAATACATTTCATTCATTGACATCCCAAAGTGCAGGCTGCCCACACAGATGGCACACAAAGAATTTCGTTTCGGTTATTGAAGGTGTCAAATCAAAATCGTGTCCAAGAGCCATAGGGAACTTTTGAAGACGTCATTTGACAGCATGAGCGTCAGTGCCTTCTTTTCCATAAAACCCCACTTTGGGAATGACACCGCTTGACGGACAATCCTCATGCTTTCTTGAGGTTGAGGAACAGCAGCGTCACCTTCAGTTTCTGAATATGCTTCTGTTTCAGTTGATGTGGATGCAACATTTCCCATGAGGTCTGGAGCTTCCAGATGATCACAAAACACAATGGCATTTGTAGCAGTGGGAAGTCGTGTAGAACTGCAACGGGATCATCACGTTGCAGTCTCCTCTTGAGTTGGTCTGGGCTGTGGAAGAAGTCAGAAGTATTTAAGAGTTGAATCCAACGCGACTACCGGTTTACGCAGGCAGCTTTCTTTGTTTACTTCCGTTTACTTGACCAAGCCGATGCCTTGATTGGTCGGCGTGCCGTCACATGACCAGCAGTGACGAATTATACGTCATAGCGCCAGTGAAAATAAGATAATTTTAATGTTAAATTACACACAAAATTTGTGTATATCTATATATATATATATGTGTGTGTGTGTATAGCTCTGATACCACTGAACATTTTGAGTGGTTGAAATAAAAATACAAAAATCATAAATGACTTAGTTATCACACCTCTAAAACATATTTTTTTGTAAAATGTGTGTGTTTCGGGTTACATGTTTTTATGACCACACAAGGGATAGGACAGACAATCTCGAAGATTCACAAACAGAATACAACAACCCTCGTACCTCGTGTCCAGTTTTCCTTTAGTAGTGCAGCAGATCAAAACAAAGCCCCAAATCATCTAATACTATGTTATTTACAAACCTAATGACAATTGTGCTTTGCTCCGAGAACGTAAAAACCAGACCAAAAACAAAATCAGAAGCTAATTAATAATAATAATTAAAATAAAATAAAAATAGAGTGGCTGGTGATTCTTCTCATGTTTTGACTTGATATATTTGAATGTTTTTCTACATGATATCTGAATTGTTAACATGCATAAAAAGGCAAGTAAAGACCAAGACAGTAGATTTGGAAAAAGGCACCTGCTCCCATGATACAGGCATTTTTAACCCTTCACAGAAACATGTGCATTTGTTCAGACGCTTGCATTTCATACTGTGTATCAGTGCTGAGGACGTTGAGATGGAGTCCGGGCTTCGGCCTTCCTGGGTGGCGTTTGCATGTTCTCCCCGTGCCCGCGTGGGTTTTCTCCCGAGTATTCCGCTTTCCTCCCACATCCCAAAAAGACATGCATGGCAGGTTAAATGAACATTCCAAATTGTCCGTAGGTGTGATTGTGAGTGTGGATGGTTGTTTGTCTCTGTGTGCCCTGCGATTGGCTGGCAACCCGTTGAGGGCGTGCCCCGCCGACTGCCCGAAGCAGGCTGGGATAGGCTCCAGCAACCCCCTGTGAGGACAGGCGGTTAAGAAAATGGATGGATGGACTTCCCCGTCTCGGCCAGGCGTCCCTGTTCCTTTGCCCACACAAGTCCACTGGGCAATCACAACACGATACATTCAGCAGGCCGCCGCCGCCGCCGCCACAATTCACACACTTGGGACCATTAAATACAACACAAAGTGTACAGTTAAGTGTCCATGAGAGCAAACATGCAGCGCAGTACATACGAGTGGCATTAAAAGTCACAAAACGTCTACCTCATTCCAATTCATTCATTTTTTTTTGGGAGGGGGGGGGGCGGCGGGGGGGGTGTCAATTGACATGCTGCCATCCTTGTACACATCTGCTTCATTCACATTAGGAAAATCTGCATGAATACATGCAGGTTTAAAGATTAAATAATCATCTAAACTTACTTGGACGTTCCACGCACACCTGCTGTTGCTTTTGAGCACCTGCTGCCTCCTTTTTTTAATTTTATTTTTATACTTCACACCTGGAAAAATCTTTTTATTTTTTTTTACAGCCGTTATGAGGAAGTTCATCTAAAAGAAAACAAAAGAATCAGTAAAAGATTCTCTGCAATTGTTAGGGCCGCCGGGGCCTCCGCAAACTCGGGAAATACTACTACTACTACTACTACTTCTTAAAAATTGCTTACATGTTATTTTATGTTTTAAATAGTGTGTCACGTTATCTCATAAATTAAAGACAGTAGTAAAAACAATGCTATTGGATTTCTTTTTGTTTGCAAGCGCCAGCTCCGCAATCATCTGACAAGCAGAGTGAACAACTCAAATAGCAGATACTTACGGCAAATCGCAAACCGATTGGACAGGTTAGCGCACTACGAGACGAGCGCGTGCCCGATCTTCACCCCGCGGGCGAGTTAGTTCACTTCTTGTGGACGCTTTCTGTAAAAGGCAAAGCTTGCCTGTTGGATATATCGCAAAGTCACGGAGATGTACGGCTACAGTGAATTCCCAAAAAGGTGAAGGCACTTCCTGGTAGCACCTGGAATTGTATTTTCAAAGTAAGCGTGAAGAAGCCCTTATGTGACGTCGGGAGGGGAGCCCGAAGCAACCGGATTTCGGGGGGGGGCCGTTGGGGGGGTCACAGCAGGGTGAAGCCTAAAATGTACTGCAGCAGTTTGTTGCGGTTGGCCTGAGGTAGGAAGGTGGCGCTCAGCTCCAGCGTGGTCACGCGCTCCTCTCGTCGCTCCTTGAGGACCTGAAAGAGAAAACGCACGGCGACAGTCGCATCAAATTCTTAAAAAAAAAAAAAAGTGATCATTCAGTTGATTTTTTTTGGGCTACCCCGAGATCTTTGAATGTCCTCACTGTGTTCTTCACCAGGTAATGAGTTGCACTTTCACCTGAGGATCAAAAATGATTGTTATTGATATTGTTCCGGAGCTGCGAAGTATTTCCATCTCTCACCGTGACCGTCCTCATGCAGATTTTGCATACATTGACATTTGCTGGCAAATTGCATACATTTTTTTTATTTTTTGGAGGGGACCGCTCTCCCGAGCTGTGCGACCGGCCATTTTTGTCTCGCTCCGCCTTATGGTTTGGTCATGTGACCGTCACATGACTAACAAGCGTACTATTAATTTTAAACTCTTATAGTAATATTACAAATAAAAATGGTTTAATATCATAATAGGTCATTATGCGCTGCAGGTTTTTATTTTATTTATGATGACACCGTTTCTATTTTTAGACACCGCGGGATACCTCATTACCATAATACCGCCCAACCCGAAATTTTTTTTGTCTCTTTTTAAAATATAAAGTCGATTTAAAAGTCTCGTAATTGTCTAAAATATGTTAAGGACTAAACTCCCCCCCCCCCCCCCCCCCCCCCCATAATCACCGTAAGCAGCAATTCTCCTCTCGGTGCGCGTGAGCAGGTATCGGAAGAGGCGCTGCGTGTACTCGGGCTCGGCCATGGGCTGACTCAAGCTGTGCACGAAGATGGCGGCGCCGCTGTAGGCCTCCAGGACGGGACTCAGGAGCCGCTGCAGGAACACAAAGAACTCCTGGTGCTCCGCGGACAGGCTCACCTGGCCAGGGAGGGGGAAACATCACACCTTGTTCGTCGCCATCTCGTTTCCATCGTGTCAAATTTACGAGCCCAACAGGGAGAAGTGGGAAAAAAAGAGCAAACGTGAACCTTTAGGTAGCGATCGCGCTGCTCTTCGCCAAAGTCGCTGTCCTCGTCCTCCTCGTCGCTCCTCCAGGAAAGCGGCTCGGGGAACTTTTTGGGCCAGGGTTCTTCTGTGGGACTGGGGCTCAGTTCCTCCTGGTCTTCCTGGCACACAAGAAAGCCATCAGGGTGCAGAACGGCAAGGCCATGGCGAGCGCACTTGTCTCGAAACCGACCTCCGCCACATAGAGGACACCATACTGGATGAGGCGGGTGACAGCGTCGTGGAAAACCTGGTATATGGTCTGGCACGGCTGCGGGGCGGAAACAGGCGGGGATTTGACTGCATGTGAAATCAACAATGGTAAGCGTGAGGCCCGCCGGCGCCGCGCGTAGGACTTACGGAGGCCACGGCCACCTCGTTGACCAGGAAGTGCGAGAGGCCGGCGGCCTTGCGGACGAGTCTCTCCTGACTGAGCGGGAAGCCGGCGGCCGCAGCGCTCGGTCCTTGTTGCGCCGCCGCCGCCGCCGCCGCCGCCTCCGACTCGGCTGCCTGCTCCCGCTGCAGGGACAGGATGCTGCAGGCTGCGCGCAAAGTCGATCACACGCACGTCAGACAAGATGGCTTCGTTAGATTTCAATGAATCATATTAAAATACAGTACTGTTTAAAAAAAAAAAAAGGACTGTTCTCAAAATAAACAATTTCACATTCAATACATAAATTTGTACAATTGAAATTGTTTTGGTGTTGCTTTAATAATAATTATTATTAATATATTATTTAATATTATTATTAATTATAATTCAATGATAAATCTTTTTTTTTTAATGATCATAAATGACCATTCTATTATCAATATAAACACATTTACATTAAATACAGAAAAATGAGAACCACAATTTTAATGTTGGTAAATTTACTTTTTAAATTAGAATTAATAACATGTATAAATGAGCATGAATCAAAATATTACTGAAATTATTTTAGATAAAATATAAACACATTAGTAAATAATTAATTCACCTCAATATTTGGTCATTCTAAAAAAAATAACAGTATTAAAATGTATTAATTTTCATAAAATAGTAAAAACATTAACAATTTTCATTAATTTGACTTGCTTACAAGTAAATTATTTAACAATGATGCAATTAATTAATTAATAGTTAATTATATTAATAGTTACTATTTTATGCAAGATAAAAAAGATGAGTACAATAAACAATTTTAATGTTTTAACAGTTTTTTTTAGATGTTCTAAATAACATCTAAGAATGAGCATTATATTTTTATAAAATAGCAAAATATTGGTAAAATGTTTTTAATCTGCTGAAATAATGCCTGAATAATTGCATTACTGTAAAATGAGCATGACTTATTTTATTGTGAAAATATTGTACATAAAATAAATCTTAAAATGTATTTCTTTAATTGTAATAAATGTGATTCCAATTAATACAACTATGAGGATAAGCAGATTGGAAAATGGATGCATGGATGATCCAATTAAAATGAGTGTTACTTTTTGTTCTATTATGAAATCATTTCATTTCACATGACATGACATCCCAAAAAAGCAAAAGTGTCCACTGGAGCGCCGACGTACCCACGATGGCGTCGGCGATGAAGACATGGAAGAGGCCATTGCTGTAGAAGTTGAGTTCGAAGAGCGCCGGCACGGTGTGGCTGGGCGCGATGGTGAACTCGCCGTTGCGGTTGGCGCCGCCGGTGACGGCGATGCAGTTCTCCAGCAGGTGCAGCGCCCGCATCACCACGTCCTCAGAGTTGCCCGAGAAGCCCAGGTCGAAGTCGCGCGACAGCACCTCCTCCTTCATGTTGAAGAAGTCCTCCACCAGCTTGGACAGCGCCACGCCCTGCGTGGGAAACAAGCTCACGTTTGGTCACTCGCGGACGCCGGCCTGACGCGGGAAAAAAAAGTCGGGTAAGTCGACTTGAAAATGTTTGCCCACCGTCCATGCGTTTCCACATAGACGCGCACACAGTAGACAGGAAGTTATTCAGCTAATTAAGAGGCAGCTCCACCTTTTTACTCATGGTCGTCTGTAAGTGACTTTGAAGACACTATTACACGTGTAATGCAGATATAATGATGTATGTGTGAACTAAATGGCCGTTGGTGTTTGTTTACCTTAATTGGTGATCCACTAGCGCGCTAATCACAAATGCTAACCGTTTAGCGTAGGCTAATTTTCTTGGTGTTTAATAATGCATAAATAATAGTTACATCTACTCAATTTTGCTACATTCAACCTTAGCGGATAAACCAAAAATGAAGAAAAAATAATTATATATATATTTTTTAATTTAATGGGGGGGGGGGGGGTGCGTTAGGGGCGATGATTTGATGGAATGATGGATCATAGGATATTCAATTTTAAAAAGATTTGATAGTGACAGTCCTACTGACACGTGCGCCATACTTCCTGCAGGGGGCACTAATGTGCTAAAATGCTGATAAGGGAAGACACCTGATCTCTGGGTCATTATCGTGCAGTGAGGTATGCGCGACATATGTTTCACCTTGCTTGGCGCAAGGCATCAAAAAGGTAAATTCATAGAACTGCTATGAAAAAATTCCAAACCAATTGGCCGACATACCTGTCTGTGTCGGTAAAGCAGCAAACAGGCCACGATGTGGGTGGACATGATGGCCGACGACTTGTTAGCCGCTGCAGGAGGAAGATAAAAAGGAATGTTGAACAACCGACACAGCGGCGCTTATCTGCTTAACTGCAGACGGGGGAGGCCTTAAGCTGTACAAAACGCTCCCATGGGGCCGGGCAATATGGTTTTAAAATTAGATATCAATACACCTCATACACATTTTAATGCATTCAGTGGAATTTTTAAGTTAAACATTTGCAAGAAAAGATGTGAACATTTTTCAGTAACCTGAATTTCTGTATCAAAATATTCACAAAGGACTTCAGAAAAGAGGAAGCAAGAAAAGTAACGCGTGAGGTTTGCTCCAAGTCATCTTAAGCATCGTCCCTTTGAGGGGATGAAAAGCAGCAGGAGAACACGGGCGCCGCATTCCAGCCCCTCTTGGGCTCCCCCCCTCCCTCCTCCCTCCTCCCTCCTCCTGCGTCCTATTGGCCGAAAACAACATGCCACGCAGCTGGGGGCGTTGTGATTGGCTGCAGGTTAGAGAAAAAAAAAAAAGTGTAGCACAATGCAGCTGAACGAGCCGGGGGGAACCGGTTTTCTGCTGCTGAAAGCCCGTTCGGGTTTTCCAATGACACACCTTGGGACGTGACACGGGGAAGGAATAAGATCCACTAACGAGCAGAGGCAACCTTACTGAAAAGAACGTGCTTGGCCAGGTTGTTAATGAGCTGCCGTCGGCACAAATCCTCGGGAAGCTCTCGGTTCTGCTGACCTTCCTCCTGACGGTCCAACAGCTGAACGTCGGGCCTGAAAGAAATAAAAAAAAAAGTGTCACGGGGAGATTTCTTTTGGTGTGTATCGTTTTGGGCTGCGAGGGTCTTTGAGTTCAAAATACGGCCAGCTGCGGTGGGACTGTGAACTGAAAGGACCCCGAGGTAATGTCAACTCAAAGGACGGCGCCTGCTGTGACAAAGTGGGAAGAGGTTTGGCCGGGGGGGGCCATTTTGGAGGCTCGGGTTGACGGTTTGAGTGGCACACAAGCAGAAGAGCGCCGCACTTACTGCGAGTCGATGATGGCGGGCATCAAGGCGTGCTCGAGGGACAGCGGGGGGGCAATGTGGCGGCTTCTCTGGCTGTCCAGGTACTCCTGCGTTCAACAGGTAAAAGACTGAAAATCAATGAATCATCTCGTCGCCGGCGGGTGGAAACTTTGCAGCTCCAAAATGGCTACTTTTCAATAACTGTAGCTTTCAAGCGGGTATTACGGTAGCACGCGGCGGTCAGACCCAAAAAAAAAAAAAAAGAAGCCTTCTATGCTTCACAAAAGCAAACAACTGTGAGTATGTCATATTTTCAAACTCTTTTTCAAAGGTCTTAGAGCCAGGAGGGACGTAATAAAAAAAACAAAACGATGCTGTTCTACAATTTAAATGAAAAAAACACACAAACTCAATCTTGAGGTGACTTAAAGCCGCGAGGCTCCCGCAGATCGAGGAAGAGGCGCCATTATACGGCACTTTTCAGACAGTTCAAGCGTCCAAGATTTGTACTAGAGATGCAACAATTAATCAACTAATCAAATGAATTGATTATTATTTTTGATAATCAGTGAATCAGATATATATTTTTTTATTCAAAATTGTCCAAATGCTCAGAATTTCGGCTCCTCAACAGTAAATATTCTCCGATTTCTGTCGTCCTCCTTGAAAGCGGACGGATTATCTTTATTTTGAACTAAAATCAAACTATTGCTTTTACTTTGGAAACAAAGACGAACATTTTTCCTCTCGTTACAGACTAAATCCCTAACTGGATCATAAATAATATTATTTTTATGCACCGTTGATTTGAATGAATGCCCTGTGTTGGAAATTAGGGACGGAAATTCAATTAAAAATAATTAAATCGGAAAAATAATCAACAGATTAATAAATTACTGAAATAATCGTTGGTTGCAGCACTATCTTCAAAACACGAAATTGTTTGATAATGCGTAAAAATGACTTGCGATTACGTGGCCAGTATGGATTTGTGAAAACTAAATATGAAAATGGCCATATTTGGACATTGCAGGTTTCCGCCAGTCAGCATTTTACAAAATCAACACCAAAAAAAAAGGCACTTTACTAATAAAGCGAGATGTAATTTTGGCGATCGGCGTCACAGATGCGTTATGAAGACACCTGGTTTGAATGAAAAAATCAAGTCCTTCAAAATAAGAGCCTCCTCACCTTCAAGGAAAACGGCTGGTTGAAGTCAACGCGGACGCAGCCGTAGTTCTTCCTCAGCATCCTGAACACGCCGCACGCTATCCCCCACAAGCTCTCGTTCTTCTTGGGCTTGCCCTGCTCGCACGGAAGAGTTCAGACATGGCTTACGGCGGCCGCCGCGAGCCGCCGGCGACGACGACGACGACGACGACGGGGGCGGCCTCACCAGCTGCTCGCTGTTGTAGTTGCCCTCGATGATGCGGTCGTACGAGATGCCCACCGGCACCACCAGCACGTCGACGATGGCGCCCGCGCGCAGCGCGTCCACCACGATGGACAGCATGCCGGCGCGCGCCGTGGACGCTTTGCCGCTGCGGGAGCGCGTGCCCTCCAGGTAGATCTCCAGGAACTGCTGCTGACGCAACAGCTCTTCGGTGTACTGGGGAGATCGCACGGCACGTGAGTATGTCATCTTTTCAAACTCTTTTTCAAAGGTCTTAGAGCCAGGAGGGACGTAATAAAAAAAAAAAAGTTAGGTCAAAGTTAGCCAAAGGTTGGTCCCGCCAGCCTCAAGTTGGACACCGGCAGTGTTGTGTAACCGTATTCCTTTCACAGCTGTCGAAGGACTTTTTTTTTTTTTAATGTCCTAAAATAGACCCCCAGCTTGGATTCAGCTGCAAAGACGAGAGGCCTCAGCAACATTGACTTTTGTCACGTTGGGACCGCTGCCAGGTACGTTCGTTCATAATGCTGAGTCGGCGCCGCCGCGGTCTATTTTTGTAGCATTAAAGGAGATCCGAGGCACAATTTTCAAGGTTAAACCACACAAGTTGGCCATTGTTATCCACACGCGCGCGCGCGCACACACATCGGTCGTCAGCTGATAGCACTTATCTTATTGGCTCAACGCGCAATTACTTTGGCAGGTCGCGGTACCCGTGCAGCGGGTCACACACAACAACAAGCAATTCTCAACCAAATGCACATTTTTCTTCCTTTCCGCAGAATTCTGCAGGTATCAGAAAATCACATTTCACGCTTTTAAATGCGCAACAGATATATATTGTTTATATATTAGGGCCGTCAGTCGATCACAATTTTTAATTATAATTAATCGCATGATTTTCACAGTTAACTCGCAATTAATCGCACATTTGATCTGTTCTAAATGTACAATAAAATTTTATTTACGTTTTTCCACACACTTGTTAATTTAAATAAGTGGACATATATTGAGCAAAATCCATTTATTGACTTTTAATGCTAAATGACCTGCGGAAACTCTGTAGCAGTAGATTAGGAGATGTATCAATTTAAATGACTTCACGTGCATAGGATTACAAAAGAGTAGAAGGGCAACACCGAAAAACAAATGTACTCTGTTACAAAGAAGTTGTAATCTTCCGGGAATAAAATCTATTTTTAATGTATGTTTTTCAGATAAAAAGTCGCAATATGAAGAAACATTCTAAAGTTGTTAACCATGATAAAGCTGTATTTTGGGGGGTATTTTGGAAATATGTATTTTTGAGGGGAAAAAAATGTTTAAGAGAGATTAAGAATCATGACTTTTTTTTTTTGTTTTTAAGTTGTTTCCTCTAAACTCTCAAAATACGATTTTCACGTCAACTACAGTAAATCCCAAATCTGCTTGCGTTTCTTCAAATGTAACGGTTGAGATATCCAAATGTGGCTGAGACTTTAATTACGTGGAATAATAGCACGAATGTAACAAAACTAAGCCTCACAGCGTATAAGAGCGATCTGTACAAAATGTCTTTCTTGCCGTCCCGGGACTCCTCCATTTTGCGCCGTATGAAGAATCCTCCCAGCTTGCGGATGAGGGTGCTGAAAGCACAAAAAAAAAAATGTTAGCTGGCGAACCATCGGCGTTTTCCCCCTTCAGCAGACACGACGCCGCCCGCGCTCACCTGAGAATGGGGATGCTGAGGTTGTTGCCGGCGGCGATGTGCGGCGCTTTGATGTTGTGACAGAAGAGGATCAGCGTGATGAGGAGATAGTCGATGTGGGACTTGTGGACGGGCAGGAAGACCATCGGGGCGTCGTGCTGCACGGGGGGGTTCGACGACAACATCAACAATTTGGACTGGATTTCAATCGTGAAATGCAACGCAGATTGAAAAAAGTTTGGAAAAGTTCTCCTGACCTCTGCTGCTGCTTTTTTCACCATTTCCAGCTGGCCCTTATGGATCTGAATGCTCCAGAAGAAACCGTTAAAGAGCCGCAGCAGAACCCAGCCCGTCAGCCTGGTTCGGACAAAGAGGACAAATTTAGGCCGAATCGCAGAAACTTGTGCAAACTAATGACGACACGCAGCGAGCTTGCTGGGCCAAAACTTTCCCCCCCTCCTTTGCAGAAGCAGTTGAGTTTGTCGGATCTGTCATCGTGCTCTAAAAGTCGGCTGTCCACGTCTCCTTAAAAAGGGACATTCCGTAATCCCTAGCGCCATCTCGTGGTGAACTAATAATTCATTTATTTTAAAAAAGGTCAATAATACGCAAAAAAATATGTTGCATCGCGTAACTCGAGGACCTCGGACACGAAAAATCCTCGAGGTTTTTTATTTATTTAAGGCTTTAGCGTAGCGGGCGCACGGGTTACTTTTAATTGAACCCACTTACGTCGTCGCCAACGCAAGGGAAGGAAGAAGAAGAAGCAACTGTTACTTATTTGATTCAAGCGGCCGGAACGAAGGACTCAAAGACAAATCGATGGGGCGAGCGGAATGCGGAAATGGCGGCGACGACGGCGGTGAACCTGCAGAAGGATCATTGCCAGAGAGAACGAGCGCCTCGCGGCCGCCTCGCGGATGCCGGCGGCTCGGCTCGGCTCGAGAGGCAAAAATAGATTTTATCCGAGCACTCGAGTCGTTTTCAGCCGTGTATTCGAATACTGAAACACTCGATAGCTGCGGCCCTAATTCCTGCGACAGATGCCCGAAAGACACCTTTGCGAATGTCGTTAGCCCGGTTGGAGCTTGCATCGAGTGTTGGACCCAAAGGATCAAACGCCGATTTTCTTCCGCAGCCTGCAGGCGGCCATTACTAACTCCCGTGATCCAGGCCTGTCGCTTGTCACTTTCTGCTATTTTTTTATTTTTTTACTTGCTCCTCCCGCTAGCTGCCCTTGTTAGCTGCTCCGGCTAATTCCGGCTCGCTCGGTCTTTCAGCGTCGCTCGTCGGGCTTGAAAACGGGCTGCCAAGTCGCCATCGCTCGCCGAGACGCTCGTTTGCAAAAGGCAAAATACGAATTGGTAGGTAGGCTTGCGCAATGTGGTCTCTCTGAGCCACCGTAGTGTGCGTGCTTCTAACGCTATTCTTTGACCACTAGATGGCGCCGGGCACTACACACTGGGCCTTTAACGGAATCGCGCGCGAGTGCAAAATCTTGCAGCCATTTACAATGAACATGGTCGGGTCGCAACATCGCTACCGAGGAGGCGTTTCGGCGTACCTGATGAAGGCGGGCGAAATGCTGGCCACCATCTGCTGCAGGAAGCGTCGCGCTTTCTGCTTGACTTCCCCGACGGACTTCCTGCGCTCGCCAACAGCCTCGTCCAAATCGGATGCCACGCTCAAGATGGCGCTCTCCACGCTGCAGCAGAAGCGCGCGCGTGCATGACCGAACCATCAGCTGACTAAATTGCCAACTGCCTCTTTAGCTTCACGAAAGCCGGGCTCGCTAAACTGCAACTTGTTCTTGGCGGCGGAGGTGGACTACCTGTTGCTGTTGAGCACGTTTTCCACCACGTTCCGAGGAAACATGTCCTTGTGAACGTCCCGCTCCATGACGAAGAGCACGTAGCTCAGTTGCCGCGCCAACCAGCCGCGCTGCCTGCACAAAGGAACGACAACAACAACAACAACGCACGTTCAAAATTGATCTTTAAATTCAGCGGAATTACTGTTAACGCCGCTTTACGCTTGCGGTGCATGTTGAAAATGTCCACCTAATAAAGCTTTCATGATGGAAGGAGCACGTCACTTGGCTTTATATTATTTTCTGTGGACAAATTAATGAAATGTATAAAATTAAATCAATAAAATGAGAAAAAAAAAACACAACCACTGTACAAGCGTAGGATATATTTGGAGTCTCGAGGTATTAACATCTTGACGAAGGTCGGACGTACATGCGACTCCATCAACGTTTCAATTATTCAGCGGCCTCCTCCAATGTTGCGCACAATTCAATTCCACGACGACTGCTCAGCAGAAGCCTCCTAAGGCTGCTTCAAAAATCGACAAAAATCCGATCAAAGTGCCTTCCGAACGCAATTTCTGGAATGTCCTTACATCAACGGATGTTCCACTGACAACAGTGAACACGTTGCGCAATTACAAAACAAGCGCAAATACTTCCTCTGCAACGAGCTACAGTTTCCGCCTCTAAACAGGTAATGTTGCAGAAAAACATCAGAGGCTTTCTTAAATATATTTATGTACTATTTCTTAAGGGCAACTGTTGAATGCTAACATGCTAACAGAAGGTACGCTAACATAATGACGGGGGGGGGGGGCAGCAAAACGTTCAATACGATTATGAAAATGACTTGCTGTGTACAATAAAACCATGAAAATGATTTAAACACACACTGTCGTTAGCAGATCAGCGTGCACACTAAAATATTTTTTTATGAAAAACGAAAGAGATTAAATGAAGGTATTGCACTGTGTGCAAGTGTTTGTTTTGCCCACTTATAAATTATATACGGAGTTCTATTATTCTGCTACATTTCCATGATGAGCGAGTGATTGCTTCCAATGACGCGGCCCCGCAACGTGTTACCTGGTGTGGGTCTCGTTTATGTAGATGACGTTCCGCAGGCCCAGCGATGGAATGCTGGGGTTGAACAGCTTCTCCTGTGGCGAGAATGCAAATCAATTAAACACAACGGAAAACGTGTGTCTGCGCACGAGCCCTTCCGTCCCACACTGTGATGTAACAGTGGGGGGCTAATGAAGGAAACGCCCCTCTCAGTGCGTTGCAGTTTGACGCGACTGCAAACATTCATAATAAACATGGTCTCAAATGTCCTCTCCTCCTGTACGTCCATTACGCTAATGCTTAAAAATTCAGTGGCGGCGCCGTGTGTAAGGTTACCCAGCTCTGCGGCGTGCAAGAATGGCAGCAGCGGCCGACGAAGGGCCGCTTCCTGTTCAGGAGCCCCTCCTTCCAGGTGGTGGCCACGCAGCGCAGGACTGACGGGCTGGTACTGCGGTCCTTCGACGGCACAAAACACACAAAAAGAGGTGAAAATGAAACAAGAGAACGCACTTTGTGTAGAAATATATTGATGTACTATTTCTTAAGGGCAACTGTTGAATGCTAACATGCAAACAGCAGGTACGCTAACATACGGCAAAGGGCGATCTGGTGTCGTGAAATGAGCTGAACCGTTTGAAAGTGACAGGATGAGGTAAAGACAGTAAAATTCCTGTTGCTGTTGAGCACGTATTCCACCACGTTCCGAGGAAACATGTCCTTGTGAACGTCCCGCTCCATGACGAAGAGCATTTGTTGGGGTCTGGATGTTTCTTGGGCTGGGGAGGAGTTCTGGTGGGGGGTGTCTGGTCGGTGCTGGATTTCACCTTCCTTGGTTTTCTTCGGTCCCCTCGGGTCTCCTGGTGTTCGGTTTAGGTGAACGGTATGAGATTTTTTTTCTAATAGGTTTTCTGGTGAGCTAACAAATACACGCACGCACGCACGCACGCACGCACATACACATACACATACTCACCCACACACACAAAAAAAAAAAAAAATATATATATATATATATATGTATTAAAAAAAAAAATTTTTAAAAAAAAAAGAGCAATGATGATGACATTTCCGAATGAACAATACTGAGCTCTTTAGAAGAAGAAGAAAAAAAAAAAAATCCTGCATTCTTTGTTTTGGAGATTTTCTTAGAGGAAAATGTCGACTAGAAGAAAATAAATAAATATGAGCTAAAAATGAAGTTGAAACGATGATACGTTGGCGCCTGAGTCTTACGGAGTCGTCATTGGGCCGCTTCCACTGGTTGCACCACTGCTCGCCGTTGTTGACCTGCAGCAGCAAGCCGTCCGACAACTCCATGGCCTCTCTTGAGGGACTTTTCTTCTCCTCCCGTCCGCACCCAACACCTTCTAACTGCACGCCTGGTTGGAACAACAAAAACCACAGCAATTGCTTTTATTTGACATACAAGCGAGTGCAAACATTTATTTGTGTGGTTGGCCCTTTTATTCCCCCCGTGTTGTTTGGCCCAACTTAAGCGTACACTCGGGTATAGGTTAGCGAGTCACTTTCATGAATGAACGCTGCGACGCTGCCCTCCGTCTAGTGTTCGTGTTGTGTTTCAGCGCCAGCGCTCAGCGTGCACACTGATGAGGAGGCCGAGTGGGCTTTTTTTTTTTTTTGTACGGGGTCAATGGCCGAGAGTACTCTCCGCGATGGGGTGACTTTGTTGGGAGCCAAACAAAAGCAGCTGAGGAATGAGAAGCCGGGGCCATTGAGCAACACCACAGTGCAAGTTTGTTGCCATGATGCTGTAGAAGAAAAACAAATTGGAAGTTTTGGGGGGGGGATTCAGCTCAAATTGGTACTTTTAAGATTTGAAATAATCCTTGTTAAACAATTTTAATCTGTGCTCCATTTTCAAGATGTTTGGTAGTCAGTAATCTGAGGCGTTTGCAATTAAGAGCTATAAAAAATAAGATTGAAATTGAAACTTGAAAGGGGACATACAGTGGGTGGTGCCTTAAATCATCCATCACCATTGAAATGGATGCAAAGGCCATGAATTTGTTCCAGCCTAAAAACAACAGAAATGTTTGTAATGGTTTTTATAAGGAAAAACAGCAATCCATAATATTGTGTTAAAAATAACCAAATTTTGCCAAACTTTTTCAATTAAATCGACTGTGTTTACTGAGCTCCTCAGTTAGCAACAGTAGGAAATCTTCATAGAGGATAGAGAATACATGCCTGTGAGTATTGCTGCATTCTCTATCTTGATGTGTTTGCTCGACTGTTGGTGTTGAAATATATGTTGCTTGAAGGGTTGCTTCAGAATGTACCTAGATAGATGTTCCAAATACACGTTATTGTCTTTGTTGAATTTGACAGTAAATTTGAGTGGCATTAAACAACTTGAAGCGTCCTTATTGGACAAAGCATCTTGGGGACTTGCTCGTCTTCCACATAAAATCACACGCTCGCCATTGGCCCAGCATAATATGAGGCGGGATGATGCATGATGGCTGGGCCAAGCCATGAGACAGATCCAACCTCTGAAACGTGTCAATTCTTAATCATAGCATGACAAAAATAGCTTGTAAAATTCGTGTCGAATTCTTGATTCTCTTCTGGGTATTTTTGATAAAAGCGTACCACAAACATGTTCTGGAGACACCTTAAAAAAGACTTGACGAATTACAATCTTGTTTTGGCTCGTATACAAGGATGCTCGGGAGGGAAACAAAAGACCGGTGAAGATCCCCCCTTCACGTGTTCGTCATAAATAAGCAGGTCAAACTGTCGAGTGACAGATGGACGCGCAAATAACTCGCCGCGCAGACAACAATGGCGAGCTGGACGTCTGGCCTCACGCTGCATCACCAAGATAAGCGGAACCGGGATTAGCCACATGCTAACCCAGGAGCACCTTAAACCGGCTGCGTTGGGAACAAACCGAACAAGCAGAGCGAGGTCATTTGAGCCTTTACGCTTCAATGTCAACATCTAGGCAACGCGACTTATGGCGACGAATTATGAAAGTCGCAACAATTGCGGCCGCTAACGTCACAAACTGATGGAAGAAGCTACCGGCAGCTTGTTTCCATGACAATGACAGCACGAGACGACAGACGGTTTGCTAGCAAGAAAGCGATTGGGGGCTCACTTACCTTCAATGCCGCATTACGTCGACTCATGTCTCGAACAATATGTGTTAAAAAGCAAACAACTCGTCGACGGAATCGCCTACTCCGCAGAGGTTGGCCGCCGTCGGTGGGTGGTGGTGTGGTGGTACCGGTGACCACGCTCAACCGTTCGGACGTCGGCCGCCCCAGCACACACAATGCGGCGATAAAAGGCGATCGTCCATTGGAGCAAAGGCTTTCATGCTGCTCATTAATATTGATAACATTGACTTAGCTCTGATTGGCTGAGACCAACTCCAAAACCCAATCGCAGGGAAGCACCTTATGAATATTCATGACGTATAGACCAAACCGCGTTCATTCATGCTTCACTTGCCATCTTATTCGCACATTTACTGCTAACTCGCAATTTGCTGTGAAAACACACTACTGCCACTATCAGGTCAAATCAGCAAATACACGTTTTACAATTTGTCATCTTCCGTTCTCTAGGGGCGAAAACAAGAATTGCGTTCACACGCGGAGCGTACCACTCTGCCATCTATACAGGTGGTGTTGAATAAAATGCTACGACTTTAATAGGTTGAAATCGTGGACAAGGTTCACACTAGTTTGTTTGTTAACGATGAAAATTAGATTGTTGCAGCTTGTCGGGTTTATTTCACGGTTTATAGCCACGGATGCGCATTATTTACCCTCGACGAGAGTTGAAATGGTTGCGACCGCACCGTCCGGTTTCCCATGTCTTCATCAAGCTAACCGTAAGCATGAGGTAAGTTTGCCGTTCCACGTCCAAATGTGGCTCATTTTCGTTTACTAGCGGTTCTCATCACTTCTGAGTGACCCAATTCAAACACGAGTAAAAACAATTCTCTACTGTTATTGTGAATTGCAGCGTCGTGTATGAAAAATGCTCATTTTTGCCCGTTAGTTGTCTTAACCTCACAAACATGCCTGACGTCACAACACAAAGCTGAACAAGTCGAAACGTTGCTGACATTAGACGTCTGCAGTTTCCAGGCAACTTTTCAACTTTGATTTGCTGTCTCATACCTTCGGGGACTAAAGGTATTTCAACTAGAAGTCTGATCGAGTTCTAAATTGCTTGACAAGTAATGCAATGAACTTGCTATCCCAATTCAACAACTATCGTTAAAACTTTCGTTTCTTTCTATTGTAACTAAAAGAGACCTCATCAAAGACACTCCTGGAAGTCACTATCAAAACAAGCTAGATGCTACTGGGTGTCATAAAGATACATTTGTGATGAAAACTGTCCCATTAGAATTTTGGAAATTATCCAACTTGTGTGTTAACCTGCCAGTCACTTTAATTGCATTGAATTACACACCTAAGCAAACTTGTTTCCCCAGCATGCTCAGGCTTCAGAAGCGCTTGGCGTCCAGCGTCATGCGCTGTGGCAAGAAGAAGGTTTGGTTGGACCCCAACGAAACCAACGAGATTGCCAACGCCAACTCGCGTGAGTGGCTTCGCCGGCTGCGGGTTTGTAACCTCCTCGCGCCGGCCGGCTCAACCGTTCCAATGCGACTCTGCTCGACAGGTCAGCAGATCCGCAAGCTGGTGAAGGATGGCCTGATCATAAGGAAGCCCGTGACGGTGCATTCCCGCGCCCGCTGCCGCAAGAACACGCTGGCGCGCCGCAAAGGACGTCACATGGGCTACGGTGGGCCAATTTTGCCTCCCGTTTTCATCGTAATTTGGAGTGGGATCATGTTCGAATGGAGTGGATGCCGTATGGATTCCAAAACGAGGGTTCGCATGGGGAAGCGATCAAGCCTGGGCTTGAACAATGTTATTGCCATTTGCTTTTCCTATAAATAAAGGGGAAAATAGTTTTGAGGGGGGGTGGGGGGGTGTTATTTTAATGCTATTGCTCAGCTCGAGTTCCAAAATTAAACGCTCTCTCCAAATGTTTCTCCTCCTGCAAGTGACATTTTAACAGGAACAAAACTGTTAACTTGCTTTGATGTGCATGCAGGTAAGAGGAAGGGTACCGCCAACGCCCGTATGCCCGTGAAGCTATTGTGGATGCGCCGCATGCGCATCCTGCGTCGTCTCCTCCGCCGCTACAGGGAGTCCAAAAAGATTGACAGGCACATGTAAGCGGGAAGCGACTCCTTTTTCTTTGTGCGTGTGTGTCTATTTCAAATTAATTTAGTTTTACTGAGCGTCGTCTTTCCCTGTCCAGGTACCACAGTCTGTACCTAAAGGCCAAGGGTAACGTGTTCAAAAACAAGCGCATCCTGATGGAGCACATCCACAAACTGAAGGCAGACAAGGCTCGCAAGAAGCTCCTGGCGTAAGTTATTTTTAATTTGATGAAGAAATATTTTTGTGCCATTCGACTCCCCCTTCGTTCTTACTCCCATTCCTGCCTTTCAATTTGTAATTTTCATTTTTGTCCACTGGATGGCGCTGTTACCACCTTTTAAAGCATGCGACAACACTTCCCAATTGTATATAATACAATGAATGCAGCATTTTCATACAAAATAACTGTCGTTACATGAAACAATTCTAGTTCCCCCCCACTTAAACTGTTAAAAGCAGCACAATTGTGCCGCTAGAATGATTAGAAATGTCGATCGGGATAATAATTGCCATTGGTGTCCTCCGCTCCAGCGACCAGGCCGAGGCTCGCCGCACAAAGACCAAGGAGGCTCGCAAGCGCAGGGAGGAGCGCCTCCAGGCCAGGAAGGAGGAGTTCATCAAGGGCTTGGCCAAGGAGGAAGAAGCCGCCAAGTAGCGACCACATCACACTCGCTTTTTTGTTAATAAATTTGGTTCATGCTGGTCAGTGTCTCTGCTTTTGACTTCTAAATGGAAGGGATTGATTCCAAAGGTCTCATGAGCGTTTTGTGCTACACGCCACAAGGTGGCAGCAGAGAGCAGAGCTTTCTTTTCTTTTTTTTCTCACTGTGGCACTTCTTCATTACCGGGAGGCGCTGCGGTTTCCTGGAGCGTGAGCCTTAATGGGATTAGACGAGGGGAAGGAATATGAGCCGCTCTTCATTATTACGCTCAGCCTTCAACGCGCACAGTCACATTTTCCACATGCAACAACAGTACGTCGCAAACACAATTATTACACGTCACTTGGACGTCGGTTGCTATTTTTACATCCACTCAAGAGGACAGTGCAACGTAAAGTTTTCTATTGCTGCACCTAGAGTGGGTAATTGGTTTCCGCATGCCACTTTTCTGTACATCCACCTCGGTTTGAATAAAAAACAAAACGTGTGATTCAGCCATTTGTTTCCCAGAATGGAGAGTGTTAATCAAAAGCATTTTAGAAGTTGCCCTCTGCAAGCTTTTAGAAACAAAAAAAAACCTGTTCTGTTCTGCAACATCGGCACAAAACATCCTGTTAAAAGTCACGCATTCATAATAAAAGCACATCGTGTAAAAAATACATTTTAACAGCACTTTCTTGTGTCGCCTTACTTAACAGTCACATTCAATCACAAAACCATTATTATACTGGTATACTTTTATTTTGAAGGTCTGATTTTTGACAGGACGTTGCGCCCATTTTGCCGAGCAGACTCGGAGGCTTGTTTTCGCCTTAATTGCAGCCATTTGCTAAAGAAGCCAAGAAAGATGATAGAATTCAAGTACAAACTCACAGCAAAGTACACAAACGGCTCCTCTCTAGAATTTTCATTAAATGTAAAAGTGATGTTAAATATTCATTCATCCACTTCATATTTAACACCGTTTTTTTATTTGGGGGATATATCAATGTATAAGTTATTCTCTATAGAATGTATTTTTTGGTTTATCTTATTGACATTATTTCCAATGAGAAGTATTGCTTTTCATTTTGTACAACTTGGTTTTAGTCAGACTTTCTGGAACGGACTCGTCACTACATTGTGAACTAATCAAATAATAAACGGTGAAGAAAACCAACCGTGTCCATTATAAAAGACTTTGAACCATTTGAACTTTGTCACTTAATAAAACTAAAAGCAACAGCAACAAAAAATCGAACTCTTCCTCACTTTCAAAGCTTACAGCAACTATTTACTTTTTTGGGGGTCAGGATGAATTAAAAAGGCATTCGATGAATTCATTTTCTATAAGTAAAATAGTTTTCCAATCTAAACAAAATGCAGGTGTGCCAAACACGGCTTTCTTCAACATCTGGCCAATAAATAATATGACATAAACAGACATAGTTAGAGGCGGAGCTTTAAGGCGCTAACAATGGCGGGGAAGCAGAAAAACAGCTGGAGGCAGCAAACAAAAACGCTTCATTCAATAATAAATGAGTCCGCAAATGCTGAAGCATTCAAATACTAAACAAGTTAAGCCGCGGCGTGATTCCTTTCCTCACTTTTTGCAAGTAAGCTGGAGAAGTTTCATTAACAGCAGGGCGACAAATGTGATCTCAATTCCATGTTTTTTTTCTAATTTCTAATTCAGTATAGTTTTAATGTTTAAATATTCCATATATTATATCTATCAATATATACTTCAGTATTTATTCAATTATTTCAGTATTATTACCAGTATATCATATTTATTCAAATTCTATTTTAAATTGTTCCCTTTGTTTATGTCAATATTTACTCTAATAACCATTTAAATTGTTGTAATATTTATTTGATTCCGTTTTTTTTTTGGGGGGGGGGGGGGGATTTCAAATGTATTCAGTGATTGAAATATCTAAACATTTCAATATTACTGATTTAATTATCTCAATGTTTGGTTTAATAAATCTGCTGTACCACAATTATCCAAAGGCAACCTCAGATTTTTCAACTGTTAATTTCCATGAGGCGCTGTGAACTGAAGTGTCGGCGTGTGGATAGATTTATATATATATATTTAAAAATAAGAGCTTAGGCGGAGCAGCTGAAAAATTCATATCGTCGCGTCGGCAAATGCGTCGTGACACGAGCCACGGAGAGCAAAAAAGAAAAAGAAAAAGAAGCATATTAAATATCTTTCTCAGTGACTTGATGGATTTTCAAGTGCACTTTTAAGATTTTTCACTGTATGCATGGAAAGTATTCAAAAAGTCAGCAGGAAGCAAACAGTTGAGAAGTTGTTTGACCTCAAAACACACAAATTACACAATACACAAGTTCTGAAAATAGCAAAACCAAACCGTGATGTAACCATTCGTTGCACTTATGCTGAAATGTCTCAAAAAGAAAATATGTTGTATACTTACTTATCTTATATCCGTCTGGTTCATTCGTGTCAAAACATGACCAAGATGTATACCAATGTCTTACCGCAAATAAATCGTAACCTACTCGTGCGAAGAGTGTCGGCTACGCTAATAATCTCATCCTTGTCTCAGAACGAAACATGACTGAAACACACAACTCAAATAGTTACACGAAAAACCGCGGCCGTGTTCTCCCGACCGTATTTCCTGTCGAGCCGTTAAAATGAATCGATTAATCGACAAGTAATCCATTATCAAATTAATCCACAACCATTGTAATAATCGAGTAATCGTTTGGAGCCATTTTTTTTATTTAAAACGGTCAAAATCCTCAGATTTCAGCCTACCAACAGTAATTGTTCACTGATTTCTGTTGTCCTTGATGAAAGAAGAGTGATTATCTTCCGCGTTTAATCCAAATAAGACATTTGCAAACATCTGTTTGTCAATGGGTAACCAGAAGTGTTACTCTGGGAGAACCCGCTTCACCCTGCCAATAAGGAGATTTTTTTCTTTTCGTTGACGAATGCGCGAGTCGCAGCTTTTGAGCACAGACGAATCATCGACGGGCTCCCCGGGGTCATTCGGAGGGAACATTAAAGATAAAGAAGCAAGCGTCTTGCCAGGAGCAGCGTCCTCATTAACCTCCCATGCCTCAAAAGTACAAATACTAAAAGTCCATTTTTACAGGTATGTGCTTAACTCATTGACTGGCAGCCTTTTTGACAGAAGCAACCCCCCTCACTCTACTGGATTTGGACTGATTTTGCAAGGCCCGCAAAATATTCTCTTCTTTTGCTATTAAAACATGGAACCTACCAAAAGAAATATTCAATTCTCTTCTATGATCAGGAAAAAAGTATATTTGTGTTTGTTTCAGATTTACGGCAATTAGCATTAGAATAGAGCTAAATGTCATCGATATTCACATTCCTGGTAAAAACACTGGCAAAAAGAGCTTGTTGCAACGTGTCCCTGGCTGATCTCTTATACTCTGCTGCCACCTGCTGGCAGTTTTTGTAATATCTACCATTGCTTTAAGCCACCTCTTCATGTCAGAAGCTGCATCAAAGCCTTGTTTGTGTCTGTATACTCTTGCATAAAAAAAACAAAAAAAATAAAAATAAAAATAAAACGGATTTACACATTTTTGGGTTTGAATTTATTTTTCTTACTTATCTATACTCCCTACATTTAAATTCTCCATCTAAATCTGAAAAACAGACACCAGAGAGGTGAGCTAATGCTCGTTTGATTTTTTTAAAAATAATAATAAAACGCTCACTGGCAAAATCCTTTCATCTCCTAAACTAAATGTACAGTAATGACATCAAACAGTTTTTGCTTCCGTTCAACAGACATTGTGCTCCTTTCTAGTGTGCGTCTCTACTTTTACACAGTACGAGTGTGACTACTTTTGCCCCCTCTGCTCATCCGTGGCCATTTTGGGAGTCAAGAGGCGACGGCATCAAAAAAGGCCAAATGGAGAAAAAAAAAAAAACGGTGCCAAGCAGGTGTGGAGGAGGGCGAGCGGAGGGTTGCCACACGGGCTTGATCCAGCTGCAAACAAACAAAAAACATCTGTGACAAGCGCTGACTCGGCCATCTGGAGTCGCCCGCAGCAGCATTCACCCCAAATTTAAGGACACGTTCGAGTAAAGTATAGCAGTTTGGCATTCTTGAATTCACTCTTTTTGTGCTTTGTTATCATCTGAAGTGACTTGAGGAGCTTCGTTTACATAGCAGTAGTCCTTTGGCTCCATCTTGTGGCATGTATAAGCAATTACAGTACAATAGAAGCCTTTTTACAAACAATGTTGCGAGTTTTAGAAGCTGCTTCCGATTGTATTCGTTTTGCATATTACATTTTGAAATCGACCACTGTCGTTAAATGTTGGGACTATTATGCCTTTTTCGGGGGTTGTTTGTCGTTTTTTGTTTTCCTGCCAAAGCTGTAGATTGAAATGTTTCCTCCCCTCTCAACCTGCACGTGTAATCAAGAGCTATTTTTGGCGCATGATTTTCCTCCGCAACCTGGATGTTTTGTTTCCCCCAAGGTGTCAACCCTTTTGGTGGGAGACGTCGGCCTGACGTTTCTAGCACACTTCAACAAAATGAAAAGTGGAGACCATTCTAGTTTATCACTGTTTTTTTTTTTTACTCATTCACTCCCAACCATTTTCACTGAAGCAACCCCCTTCACTCCCGGCTGTTTTACTGGATTTTGACTGATTTTGCAAAAGTCCACAGAACATTGTGTTGTATGGATAAAAAACATGGAAGATTAGATTATTTTCTTTCATCAGGAAAAAAGTATGCTTCTATCTGTTTCTGTTTTGCAGCAATTAGCATTAGCTAAGTTTCATCATTATTCACAAATCTATTTTTGAACTGTGGGGAAATCAGCTTTTTTTTTTAAATCATAGCCTTGGTTGACCTTTTATACTCCGCTGCCACCTGCTGGCAGTTTTTGTAATAACTACCATTGCTTCACTCGTTCTTCGAATTTCAGAGGCTGCATCAAAGCTGTATGCTCTAGCATAAAAACGTATAAATACGTATTTGGGATACTTATAAAACAAAACGTATTTACACGTTTTTGGGAGCAAATTCGTTTTTTAACGACAAAAAAATACTGAAACATGATCTTGTTTGTAATATAATCTATATTAAAATTATTAATTTTTTATTGGTCATTTTATATGAAGAAGTAGCATTCCATTATTTACATTTTATTTATTTTGTATTGCATTAATTTGGAATTTTTATTTTATATCATGTATCTTTAAAAAAAAAAATACTAATGTAGACAATTACTTATGTACTGCATTTTATAGTACATATTTATTAAAAATAAAATAAATATAATACAAAATTAAGATTACACATATTGCATTAATTAGTTCATTATGAACCCTTTTTTTTTATATATATATATATATATATGACCAATGATGCATCCTTTCTCCAGTGACAAAAAAAAAAATGCTGAAAAAGTGACAAGACGCCAGAGCAACTTGATATTCTGCCACCGGCGCGTCTTTCCAAAATCGCATTCCATCCAGTTTGATAACAGAATTGGGTCATGGTTTGAGAAATTGCACGCGCACACGCGCACTGCGCAAGTGTGGTCAACGAGCTGCCAGCAGCTTTTCCGCCGCCAATGACTTTTATTGGGAGTTAATGGTATTACTTGCTCTCATTACGAGCAGGCGACTTTTCTGCTCGTAAGCGTGATGGATCCTCTGCAAGCAAACAAACGGGTTGAAAGATGCTAGTCCATCGACTTGCTAATGACAGGCGCCACCATCACATGGCTGTCAATCGCACGGTTTTCCGGGTGGGAATCGTCAAGGCTGGCTAATTAATTGACCTTTCTTTTGCTGGGGTTGAATGCGCGTTTGGTGCTGGAATGGAAGTGGGTGTGGAAAGTGGTACTTGGAAAAAGTTCAATGTCAGCCCCATTAAAAATGACTGGGGAAAATTTGATATTTGATAACCTTAAATTGTGTGAACACTGTAAGTAATGAGGAATCAGACCTTCAGAAGCAAGTGTGTAAATCGGATGTATTATGTGGGAGTTGTTTCATTGGAAAAAAAAAAGTGCGGAGAATAAAATGTGCCTGAAATAATAATAATAAAGAATCCGAATCATGCTTTTCAGCAATCCCACAACAAATGACAACACGCACACACGCGGTGGGTTCATCGCACTTTATTGGGCGACGTCAAAACGCGATATGGCCTGTCAAAAAAAAAAAAAAAGGGACCCCTGAGCCCAAGTGTGTGTTTGTGTACGTGTTTTGTAGACAAAACAAAGCTAGCGACTAGATGGGCTGTGCATAGTGTTTAGGCTGAACGGAGTACAGTGAATTGACAAACAGTGCAAAGAGGAACGTGACAAACGGAGCAAAAAAAATGAGATGTTTTTTTGTTGTTGTAAATGCGTTTTTGAATGCGAATCGTTGAGTGAAACTGGCCAAGGATAAAGACGTTTCAATGCAAATGAAAACTGTAAGTGATGCTCGGCTATAAACGTGATATCAATGCCCTTATTGGTTGCTTCCCGCATGGCTATACTATTCAGAGTAACGTGACACTAGAAGGCTAGCCATGTTTTATTTACACGTATTGCTTTGACACCATTTTTATGTTATTTCATTTTAAAACGTCGGCAACCCGAGAGACGCCGTTTTGACAAGAAACACGATTATGTGACCGTACAGCAGATAAGCAGAGGTGGCAAATCCAGGTCCAGAAAATAAAAACCCTGCTACATTTTTGGCTTTAGCCCCTCGTGCTAGCAAGCTAGCTCCCCAGATGCTTGTTTACCTGCCAGGGAGCTAAGCTAGCTATCACGAGGGGCTAAAGCCAAAAATGTAGCAGGGTTTTTATTTTCTGGCTAGCTAGCTCCCCAGATGCTTGTTCACCTGCTAGGGAGCTAACTAGCTAGCTAGCACCCGGGGCTGAAGCCATACTGTGACAGGGTTTTTACTTTCTGGACCTGGATTTGCCATCTATGCAGGTAAGGCAAATTGGACGTGTTGAAGAATTTAGTGTGACGAGACGAGCAGAGGTGCATCCGTGTGGTGATGGTGTAAAGTGGAACGACACAAAAGTTCCAACCACGTGCAAAATCTCGCAAGGCTTCAAAGCAGGCCTGAGCAAAGTAAGGCCCATTTGTTACATGTGACTTGAAGCGTCCTATAATAACATTGCATTAATTGTTTTCCTACTCTTGATTCATTAATATGTATGTATTCATTTTTTTATGCTATGAAATAATGCCATGGTATAATGAATAGCGTCGGTGTTAATCCCTTAAAGCTGCTCAATGCAGGAAATTGAATTTAGAATGGCTACTGCCACCTGTGGCCAAAAAAATGAAACTGCACACTTCCTTCTTCATGCACACAATGCGCACATGACATCACATCCGGCGGGAAATTCAAACCCAAATTCAGTCTGAGAACTATTGACCAGATGCTTGCAGGAGTATCGATTGTGAACAGTTAAGATGTTAATTAGAAGATGTTTCAGTCATAAACAGTCAAATAAAGAGGCTGTTGGAAAAATTGTCACAAAGAGCGGCTTCAAGCAGTGGATACCTAAATATAAACAACTCACAGGCATGTGCATTCTTTATCCTCTGCAAAAAATGACTACCGGTAATATGACTGCAGTTTACTGAGGTGACTTTCGATCACACTTGTTTTTTTTTTAACTACTATTTTTTTATGTGGCCCATCTGTCCATTTTAAAAATCAATTGTGGTCCTTGAGCACAAAAGTCTCCCCACGTCTGTGTGACGTTAGCCAACTTCCTGAGACATTTGAAAGTACAATGTGAACGACAATTCATTATACGCGTCACTATGTTTGGCCTTTTAGCGGATGCTAACATAAATAGCATGTCGCTCGCAGCTAATAGCTAATCCAAGAAGCTTCGTGTTCCACTTTGAAGGTTCCACTGCATCAGAGATTTGACGCTAGAGCACCTCAATTGTTTTCTAGTTGATATTGATGATGTCATTGTTATTATGTGCACAGAATGAAGACACGACTGATTATGTGTGACGCAACGTCGGGCTTCCGCCAGCCCTATTTCCAAGTTAGCGGCGAGGTAGCCTGACGTTCCATGTTTGCGCGCTCCTTGACGCTACGTGTCCCACATTGCGCGACACAAAAAGTAGCTCAAAAGAAAACAAAACAAGCAAAGCTGTTGCCGGCTGTTCATTTTGCGGCCGTCAGCGAGGACGTTTCGGCGGGGTCGGGCAGGTGGGGGGGGGGGGGGGGGGGGCTGGGGGCGGAGCATTCCTACGTCAATTTAGGTTAATTATAGCAATTACTCGACTTATTATTAGCCGACGTCATATTTCAAGCAAAATGTCCGCCGGCACCAAGCCTCGCTTCTTGCCGCTGCTCAGCCGCAGGAAGCCGTCCGTCTCCTCGTTCTTGCCCATGCAGATCTGCGGCGGGAGAATGCGGGGCGAGGGATGGTGCGAATAATCCGGGATTTGGAAAGGGTAGCGATGTTGGACAAGGAAAATGGCCGAAGGATGGGAATCGGATTGAGGGGAATGGAATCAATGCCGGAAGGTGAATGGAGAAAAACAAACGGTGGCAGAATGTACGAGGGATGGGATATGCGGGGGGGATAATGACGGGGGTGACGATACGGATGACGGATTGGGAGTGAGAAGAGGCAGAAAACAGGAAAAGAAACATTGGGAAAAAAGTGAGTTTTTCCCGAAATGAGGCTAAAATGCATCACAATGCAAATATGCCGTCCTCCATGAGTCATCTCAGCACTTTTACGCATTCATTGTTGTCAATGCATTTGCTGTGTGTAAGTGTGTGTGTGTGTGTGTGTGTGCGCGCTCACCTGGGCCTCTTTCACCGTCATCTGGCCTTTGTCTCGGTTGCCGTGGAAACCAGCCGTGACCTTCCACACTCGCTCGCCGGGGCGCACCCGCTGAACGAAGTTGGCGGGGAAATATCCCACCTTGCTGCGGCTTTTCCCCTGAGAATGAATAAAACGCAAAAACGCATACCGCTTACACATTGCCAGACATGATCACTTTATAATGACTTGGGTGAAGCAGCATGTGGCTCATTTCTGCAATCTTGCTTCAGAGTAATGGAGAGTTAGAGTTAAGGTTTTAGTGGGTAAGGGTAGCAATTAGGGGTCCTTGTTAGTGTTCAGGGTTTGGATTAGAGGACGAGATTACAAGGTTTGGTTTAGAGTCGGGGATTTGACATTAGGGGCTGAAGGGAGGTAAGTGGTGGGTTCGGGTCAGGATTAGAGGATAGGGGTTGGGATTAGGTTAAATGTTTTTGGTAGGCCGAGCGTTAGAGGGTAAGGGATTAAAAATTGGGGTCAGATTAAATAGTCAGGGTTAGGTCGATAGTGCTTCGGGATTAGGGGTAAAGGTTATTATTAGGTGTAGAGTTTGGATTAAAGGTTTGGTCAGGATTACAGGGAAATGATAGTGGTTCAAGTGTTCGATATATAAGATTACATTTATTGGGTAGGGTATGGTTAGGATTACATCAAAGGAACCCCTTTAGGAGCCTGTGTTTGATTTCTATTATTGTTTACTTATGCAGGACTTTTTATTAATGATGCACATTTGACCAAAAATAATTCATGTGCATAATTAACAACATCAGAGCAAGCAGAGCAGAGGCGCTAATCCTTAAAGTATCAAAGGCATTAACTAGCTGCGAAACCACTCACCCAGGCAACCAGGTGGCTCTCAAGTCTCGCCGCCTCGTCGGGCTGGAGGAGGCTTGACTGATTGCACGAGTGGCAGGGTTGGCCTTTTGCTCACAAAAGGTAACGGGAGCCGCGAGAACAAAACAATGACGACCATTGCTTCCAAACTCACCTTCCACCAATCCTCATTGGCGTCATCTGTGACTTTGACGCGATCGCCAGGCCTGAAGGATAAAACACAAGACGCAGCAGCTAGCATCAGCTAAAAAAAAATCATCTTAGACTAAATTAGAGTTGAGTGGTTAATGCATTTAAGACATGAATTCAAGTTCATGAGTCTGGGCCATTTCTTGTTTTGTTTTTAATTGCACGGACGTTAGAACGCGCTCATTCCTCCAGCAACTAATCTGCTCGTTTCCTTTTTCCGGTCACATAATCAACGCAACCGTTTGTCCTTCCCAGTATCCCGCCCGATGTTTAAACAGCTTGTGAAGGAGGTAGATGGGCCACAGGTCATACTACTACAAATAATGATAATACATAAGTATAATTAGACTCGTAATAATTGAACTGACTGCAGTTCCAAGTCGTTGTTCTCCTGAGGCAGGAACTTGTAGAGCGCCACGTAGGTGTGCATGGAGTGCACATCTACACGCTTGGGAGTCTAAAAAAAAAAATAAGAACAAAAATCAGATAGCTTACTTTAGTAGAAGTAGAGGAAAAATAGGAGAAAGGCAAGAAGAAGAGGAAAACAATAAAGAGGCGCACGAAAAGGTGGAAAAGGAAGAAAAGTAGAAACTACTGCAGGGATAGAAGGGCTGATTATCTTTTAATGCCTATCAGCATCTACCTTTAATAATATATATTTTTTTTAAGTGCCAGCCAATAATAGATCATTATGAAAATTGGGTAAACCTCACGGAATTATTTCATTGTTTCTTTTTATCCCCTTCTTACACTTTTGGATTTGTTTTGAGTTGAAACAAAAGCAGAGTGGAACATCAACATTTCTGCCATACTGACATTTTGTAAAGCTTTATTTATCGAAAACTTTAGGGAACTCCCTGCACTTTTCTATTAGAATTTGAAAACAAATACATTGATTGTCCAAGATTAAAAAAAAAAAAGTTTAACATTTAACACAAAAGCTGTTCAATGAAAATGTTTAAGGCATTTAAACAAAGTTTTGTGTTGGATTTTGTATGATCCAAAATTTTTACATCTTTCTTTTACTGCAAACACTGCAAATATTACTTGCCTGTTTGACTACTAATCAGTATCGTAATCGGCCCTGAAAAAAAAAAAAAAGCATCGGTCTACCTCTAGTAGAAACAAGAAGAGAATAAAAGACAAGGACAAAGAAGTAGAAGTAGAAGAGAAAGTGTAAAGGAAGATGAGGAAGCGCTAACGATCACCTTTAGGCTGACACGCTCTTCAGAATCTGCCTTCTCGCTTTCGGGAGGGGTAAGCACTGGACACACACGCACGCACACACACACATACGATGACTAAGAAAAAAAAGTTGACGACAGAGAGCTTTTAAACAAAAAGTGAACATACTTCCTGGAATGGGCTCCTCCTCTGCGATTGGCTGATTCTCCAGCTTGTCTGAAAGCTTCTCAGCCTGAAGAAGAGAAATCATCTTCTGTTTAGTTTTGGTGCGACTCCTCAACCCATGCAGCCGAGGGACGGCTAACCTCGTGGCAGGGCGACTCGGGGATGCTGCCGAAGCTGCAGCGACTCATCTGAGCCAGCGACGTCCCGTAGCGAAGCGCTTCGTACACCGGGTCCACCGCCGCATGGCCCGCCTCTACAAGATAACAAAACGTGCCACACACTTGACAACCAAAACGTCTGATAAACAGCAGCAGCGGACATTTCAGCCCACGGACATTTTCACTCCCTCACCCTGCACATCAGGAGTCTCCCTGACGACGCCCAGCGACTCGGTGGTTAGTAGCGGCGAGCTGAAGTTTCGCTTAAAAGCTCCCGTCTGAAGAGAGACGGCGTGCGGGGGAAGACGAGAGGTGACAGGTAAGGGAAAGGCAGCGCAAGGCTGAAGTGATGTGAGAGTGAAAAGAAGCCAGAAAAAAAGTGACAATGGCACATTTGTGTGCATAGATTATCAAGCGGCTCCATGAAATGCTCAAAGAGTGCACGCAGCCACGTCTGCTGCCTAAATGGGTTGCAGAGGAACTCAAAACACAAAGTCAATGTTCTATAGCACTACCAACACAATGTAATAATACTGTGATACTAGAATGCTAAGGACCTACTAGTAAATACTGCATTGGATATTGCAATTTAGGCACGACTAGTTTGCTGCCAAGATGGGTTTGGAGTGGGGGGAGGAAAAACAGTATGACAACATTCTGAATTTGTAGCGGTTTCAACTACATGTAATGCTAATGCTAGAAAGCGAAGATTTCTGTGGAACCATTATTAAGTACTACAATTCAGACCTAACTAGTTTGCTGCCTAAATGGGAGGCAGAGGGAATCAAAACATGAAGTATAAGTTTCATAGCAGTTCCAACAACATGTCATGTCAATTCTACAAGGTCAAGTAAGGTGCAGAACAATTAAGTACTGTAATTCAGAACCTACTTGTTTGCCGCCTAAATGGGTTGCAGAGGAACTTGAAACTGGAAGTACATATTCTATAGTGACGCCAACAAAATGGAATACTAATATTAGGAAGCACAATTTTGTGTGAGCTAAGATTGGATTTCAGGCCTGAGTTTGCTGCCTAAACGGGCTAGCAGAAGGAAAATAAAAGCATCGAGCAAATATGCCAAATGCTCATGCTAGAATAAAAGCTTTGGTGTAGAACTATTTAACAATTCATACCTGACTGGTTTGCTGACTAGTTGGGTTGTCACAGGGAATCAAAACATGAAATAAATGTTCCATAATAGTGGATCCACCAACATGGAATGCTAACCCTAGAAAGTGAAGTTTGAACCATTGCCACGTTTTGCAATTCAGGCCCGACGTTCCAGTCACGGTTCAGAGACAGCGACATTGACTGCTATTTAACGAAATGACGAGCAATATCAAATTTAGGATATTTTGCCTCCATTTTACCACCACGGCGTCAGACCAACTAGCAGCAAAGTCACAGAGTAGAAGTCACTGAGCCATAAATAGTCGGGCTGTTGTCCCTTAGGGCCGGCAAGGTCACCCTCGAAGGTGAGCGTGATCGCACTGACAAAAACAAAAAGCGCAAAACCAAAAATTGTCCCGAGGAGGACGACAACAATAAGACGCTAGTCATTAGCACCGACGCCAGAAGTGTCATCAGTTGGACAGATGGCCCCAAAACCTCCTCCATAGGGACGACGTCAACATCACCACATAGAAGCATCCAAAAGACTCGTTCGCATCTCCATTACTCTAATCAAGCGTGATCAAGCGTGACTAAAAATGGCCGCGCGAGCCGCTGACAGACTGCAGACGATCAAGCGTTCCCGAAATCAGTGGGAGCTTTATTAAGCACGCGGAATATATTTAGGCCTGTTTTCTCACCTTGTTTTCTAATAATAGTCACGGATAGTCAAACGTCAACATTTGGGTGGGTGGGGGGGGGGGTAAACGGGACATACCCGTTCGGTAGCAATACATGCAATGCTAATACTAGAAAGCAAAGTTTGGTGTGCAAGTACTGTTGTTCAGGCTCATTGGAAGCGATTTGATGGAATTGTCTTGTAATGTCTTTTCTGTGTCCCTGCAGGTGATTATTTGAGGCCATGCTGGGCTCAGCAGGCCTCTTTAATGAAGCTGTTGTTCTTTACGTTAAATCAACGCTGATGCCACCACAGCAGTAATACAGAGCGGCTTTATTGGAGGCTTGTATTAAAAACAATGACGGGCGCACTCCTTTATTGAACGTGAGCATGCACCCGGGTGCTGTCAGCATTTATGTCCTGGTCTATTTTAAACCCGCAAAGATGTCCACTCTTATAAAATGGCCACCTTCCCAAAACGTGTCGTAAAGCTATGATGCAGTGGTGCCTTGAGACACGAGTGGCATGATGAGGTTTTCAAGAAAACAACCACAGAGCCTCGCTTTAAAGCCTGCTTAGCTTAATGCTAACAATCATGCAAAACATCATAGACAGGCTAACCAATAGCATCAATGTTTCATTCTCTTTAAGTGACGTATATTTCAACTGTCATACCTTTCTCTAAGTGGCTAAGGCACCAACACCTAAAAGGAGCAGCACAATGTCCACTGAATTAAAGCCCCCCAAAAAAGTGAAAATAACCGTTTTATTTTTTACATTCTACTCAGTCATGTCATTTCAGTTTTTTTTAAGAACAGTTTTATAGAGTGTCATTTATCTTAAAAAACATGACACTTTAACTTATTCAAACCCCAAAAAACATGTAAATAGGTTTTTTAATGCTTTGATCTTCACTCCCAAAAACATATTTATATGTTTTTTAATACAGAAAGAAGGCTTTGATGCAGCTTGTGATATGAAGAGGTGGCTTAAAGCAATGGTAGTTATTACAAAAAACAACTAGCAGGTGGCAGCAGAGTATAAGAGATCAGTTAAAAATGTTAAAAATGTTTTTTTTGACAGGGTTTTCACCAAGAATGTGAACATCGATGAAACTTAGCTATACTCTAATGTTACTTGTTGAAAAATGGAAACAGATAACAAATATACTCTTCTTCCTGATGAAAGAAGAGACTCTAATCTTTTGGCAGGTTCCATGTTTTTATAGCAAAAGAACACAATATTCTGCGGACCTTGCAAAATCAATCAAAATCCAGTAAAACAGCTGGGAGCGAAGGGGGTTGCTTCAGTGAAATTGGCTGCGAGTGAATGAGTTAAAGGCCAGCACGACGTCCCACTGAAAACCAGCGAAAATACAATTTTGTAAAACCTCACTTCTGTTTTCCTGCTTGTGCAAGCGAGTCTCGTTGCCGTAATAACAAGCGTGTCACTGCTGCTGTTGCAGAATAGAACGCGCGTGTGAGAAATAAAGGGTCAAAACCCCCCTACGCGGAATTAATTTTTGATATGTACATTTCAGGCTGAAGCAGCTCATGCTCATGACCACGTCAGCACATTTCCGAGTGTGTGCTTGCTCACCGCGCGACTCCCCGGCAAGTTATGCGGATGTGCGGCGGCTTTCCGAAACGTCTAATCCCCGCTTTGATGAGTGCGCAGCCATCCAAAAGGACAGCGACGACGGCTGGCTTCCCGTGCCCCTCAAAGGCGCCAAATTTCACACTGAATTAAGCCGGGCCAGCTGGTTGGGGGCAGATATTGATTTAGCGGCCGAGGGGAGAAATGCAGCGCCGTGAGAAGACGGGAAAGGAGCATAAGAAAACAATTTGACGCGAGGCATTTTCATGCTTCATTCTATACCTTTACTAACCTTTCACACGTCGGTCAGTGTCTTAATCGTCTTTGCGGGCCACCTTATATTTGCACTGAAAGCGGACTTGATCCCCTCTGTACAGGACGGCGGCTTTCATGCTAAGCCCATTAGCGAGACTCAAAGGCCAACCGCTTGAGAAACCCTTACGGCATATCCAGATGCCGTTGTAGCGTTTCGCGAGTCGCCGCGCACGCTGCCGCGATTAACCGTGCGAGAATATGCATCCACTGTGAGGCGGATTACTCTTACTAGAACACAAGAGCAACTCAGGAAGGAGAGCACATCCTTGGGGTTTATTTGCTGCCTCAACGGGTTGCGGAGGAACTCAAATATTCTGTAGCTGCTCCCAACAATGTGTAAGGCTAATGCCCGAATGCAAATTTTGTGTTGAACCGTTCACAAGCACAGCAATTCAGGCTCGACCAGTATGCTGCCTAAACGGGTTGCAGAGGAACTCAAAAAAGGACGGACATTTTCCCTAGCAGCTCCAACAACATGCAATGCTAATGCTACAATGCAAAGTGTGGTGTGGCAACAAGAAGTAAAAATCCGAACCAGACTAGTTTTCTGGATAAATGGGTCGCAGAAGAACTCAAAAACACACATCCATATTCTCTACTAGTTCCAGAAACATGCAACGCTAATGCTAAGTTTGGTGCAAAATCATTCATAAGTATTACATTCCAGGCCCTATTAGTTTGTTGGCTAAATGGACTGCAGAGAAAATCCAAAGAAGGGCTCAGTTTCTTTGTTTTTTGTTTTATAGTGGCGCCAACGACATGTAATGCTAGTCAGAAAGTGACGCTTGATGTGGAATCAATGACAATTACTGCAATTCAGGCCCAATTAGTATGCTGCCTAAATAGGTTGCAGATTAACCCAAAGGAGGATCTCAGTGTTCTTACATTTGTGCCCGCTAACCACGTAATAATGCTACAATGTGACATTTGAGGTGAAATCATTGTCAGGTACTGCAATTCAGACCCGACTCGTTAGCTGGCTAAATGAGTTGCAGAGAAAAGTCCAAACAGGACGTGTATCTCCCCTAATGCTTTCAACAACATTTAATGCTAACGCAAGTTAGCAGGGTTGGTGTTGAACCATTGACAAGAACTCCAATTCAGGCCCGACACCCGTAGATGTTGTTGATGTTAGCTTGCGTCCGCTTCCTTACCTTGCCATTGCATGGCTGCTGGGACAGCTCCGACGAGCACCACAGGTGAGTCGCTAGTTTGCAGGCTTTGCAGCGCAGGCCTTGCTTGGAGTTGCCTGCGTGGACATCCACATCGCTTACTTAATTACATTGACAAAAATCACACGGGTTGACTGACGTGTTGGGCCTGAAAGAACGCAGAAGATGGCACTGGAGTAAAATTAATCAGTGCTGCTTTTCAAGACAAAGTGTCCACACAGTGAGATTTGTGGACTGACAACTAAGCGCAAATCAACTTTGTGTCTGGAAGGAGAAAAGAGGACAAATACATTTAAGTTTGATGCCAAAGAAATTGAATTGGCTTTTAGAACCAGCACTTCAAGCGTTAGGCGGGAGAGACGGGTATGGTATCTTATTGTTAGGAATTTGATGGATCTAACATTCATGTATATAAAGTTATGGTAAAAAAGTTGCTATGTATTCGGATGATGGGATTTCATAGGACAGGCTCGACTAGTTTCCTGCCTTAATGGGTGGCAGAGAAAATCAAAACAGGAAGAATGTGTTAAAAAAACATGTAATGTTAGAAAGCAAAATTGGGTGTGGAACCATTCACAAGTGCTGCAAATCAGGCATGATAATTGGCTCCCTAAATGGGAAGCAAGAAATGATGTACTGTATGTAGTTGGCTATTACCTTGGATCATATGTTTGCATCGCTCGCAGCTGGTCGGCCTGCGGAAGACGTGCTCGTGGAAACAGTGAGTCTTGAGTGGCGCAGTGGATGGCGCCGGAGACTTGGGCTGAACTTTGGCGCTCAGGGACAGCGAGGGACTGACGGAGGGCGAGCGCGGCAACTCCGACAGCGACGGGTTGGGGCTGGCGGCTGGCGAGAGAGCGGGCGAGCGCTCGTAGGCCAGCGGCGACTCGGTCAAGGCGGGCGGCGGCGAAGGCGAGGGGGCTGGGGGGATGATGAGTGTGCAGGGGGGCCGCAAGTTGTTGCTGTTGCTGCGCTGGAAGAAGTTGTCCACGCTCTTGCTGCGCATCACCGACTTGAAGGACAGCGAGCGCTTCAGACGCTGCAGCTGAAAGGAACGTCCACACGTGTTAGCAAACAAGTCAGGTAGAGCAATACACTGCCTAGATGGGTTGCTGGGGACATCAAAACAGATGGAATGCTAATGCTACAATGCTAGGTTTAGTGTACCACTGTTGACAATTACTGCAATTCAGACCTGACTGGATTGCCGCCTAGATGGGTTGCGGAGTGAACCGGAATGTTCCGTCATGGTCTCAACAACATCTAATGCTAATGCTAAAAAGCCGCGTTTGATGTTGGCAATTCAATTATTAAGTACTGCATCCCAGGTCGTAGAAAAACCCTGACAAATGAGCCACATGCTGCTTCACTAACACATTGGTACCTGACCACATGCCGTGGTGAACGTGACAATGGACGACATTACGAGACGGAATCATGCTTGAGTGCGTCTGAAAGAAAGAACGGCACAATGAAAGGACGGAGGGGATCAACGGCATAAGAACTTTTGTCCAAAAAGTCGGATTTTCAAAGAGCGTCCTTTCTCGCTCAGGCTTCTTTCATCTCCATCACCCTTGAACCGACATCCTGACTTCACAAATTTGCCGTCCCTTGCGAGCGGCCGCCAATCGATAGGCCTTTTAAAAATTCCCGTTTGATTGGTTTCATTGAGCGGACCCGCCCGCCTTGGCACCGGACGCGGCCCGTTCTGCCGCTTTTCATCTCGTCGCGGCCACAATAACAGGGAGTTGATGAGGTGGACACTTATTTAGCTGGCGAAGCAGCATGTGGCTCACGCTCCTCTTTATTGCCTTACAATTTCAAGTCAAGGCACAGAATTTCACCTGAAGATGCTTGTGCGTACAATTAGGTCATCTCTAGGTGAAGCAGCATGTGGCTCATTTAGCCAATTGTTTTTGTACTAAAGCCAAGAAGACACCTTTGGATATTTTGTGCTGTTGATTGCAATGTTGAGCGTTGCGCAACATCGTGCAAAAGGTCCAATCGATATCCAAGCAGCTCGATGCTCTTCTTCTCCTTCCTCTCGGAGCGCAGATGCCAATTAGCGTGAGCGATGAAGAGATGCCTCTGTTGACCCACTTTTTGCCGCAACCTTCACATAAACCACCCCCACCCCAAAATTTTTATTTTTCAAAAGGTGCATTTATCAATGGATGTTGCCGTATTACGGTTATGATGTCATCCCAATTGTATAGTTGTTCTTATAAAAACATAATCATTGACTCATGACCGGCGACATATTATGGGAAATTGACTTTTTTTTTCTTGTATACAACCAGTTGGGCCCCTAGGGTGCGAGACTAAACCAAGTAAATCTGAAGTCATGTGACTATTTCTGAAAATGTGCCTGTGTGCAAGCCCTTCTACCCCACTGTGATGTCACAGTAGGCGTCATTAACATATCTTCCCCAATTTTCAGCTAATCACATGATCCGAAAAGAAAACGGTAGCATTTTATGTTATATAAACACAACAGAAAGTAAATAAATGAAACCGAGAGGTACATTTTCTGCCTCACTTCAATGGATAGTGTGGTGCTCCTGCTGGTGTGTGTGCCTTGGCCACCTGGGGGCAGTACAATACAGACATTAACATATAGAGAGAGTTTGGCCAACTCGCTTTCAGCAGGGTAACGAGCTGGCGTCCATACGTCGCTGTGGTTGGTCAACTGCTGGTCACACGGCATAAGGACGCCATCTTGTTACCCTGCCGAAAGCGAGTTGGCCAAACTCTCTCTATATACGGCTCTGGACATAAAGATATACAGGGAGCAAAACTGGTCTCGGTAATTAGTCATATTCTTCGCAGAGGATACGGAACAAATGCATGCGAGTATTTGCCAAAGCATGCCAACAGATTCATTAAGGCACCATGGGAACTGGTTTTAAATTGCCGCCTTAATGTTAACCTTAATTACAGGTAACTTGTAATATTAGTAGCGATTGCTAACGCTAGCATGACTGTGCATTTTTATATATAAATATATAGATATATATGGATATACACTGTATATCGATAGGAATAGAACAGCCCCTTTTACATGACACATCAAGCGGGTTTGCGCAAAGTGCAGCGCTGTAATTGGAAGACTCTGAAAGTCCTCGGAGGATAGAGAGCAACAGAGCAACAGAGCAAGAAAGCGGTGACAAGTCTTCTGCCTCCTGAGAGGTGAGCGCAGCTTCTTGCTGCGTTTGGGCCACGACTGCCGCTTGTTCGGCCGCAGTCAGCTTCTTTTTGGGAGCGGGAGGCGACTTGTCGGGGTAGACTGCATTTCCTCATATAGTCAAACGTGCTACTCAGGTTGTTTTTTTAAAATGTTATTTAGGCAGACGTGGTACCAAATGAAACAATATTTACCTTGTTTGAAAATCCACAAAATCGTTTGCATTGTGTATTAAATGTACCAGACATTTGAAATAAGGTGTTCATCAACGCCAAGTTGATGTTGGTTAATCAATGACATCATTGATATTTTTTTAAGTGTTGTCAAAGTTAAAGCTCATTTTTAATATATTTGAAGCCTTCGCCTCCAAACACAAGCTCGCTAACGGTGTACAGGCCCCGCCCCCGGACATTCATAAACCCGCTCATTGAAAAACATTCAGGTATCCTTCAAGGCCTCGCAGACCGTCGAGGCTTATCAAACTCCAGCATCAATTCACGTCACGCAATTGCAGGGAGCGTAATACAAGGTTGCATTTTTATTATTTTGCCTTAAAGTAAAGCAACAGTAATTACATCTCATCTCACAGTTCAAATGTGTCACGAATAATACATAAAAAAAAAAAGAAGCCCATTCATTTTTTGCAAAAAAGCCCGAGAGGATTTCACGAGTCGAAGCGAGCAAAACTATTTTGGAAGCGGCGCCACGACGGGTTTACGCTTGGAAGCTTCGCCCATTGCGGTTTGCGTGGAAGGTCGTTTTCTGCTTGGAGTCACGCCTAATGAGGTCACCTTTGATTTAACGCTCAGGTCCTCGGCGAGACTAATCCCTTTGCACCGCGTCAACCTACGAGAGCGCACCTGATATGATACCATGCTGTGACGCAACGTCCATGTCATGTGCTCCTATTGGCTCAACGGCACAAAGTATCCTGGTCCATGTAGTTCACAATGCTGTGTTCGACTAAAGCGGACGGAAAGTATTGTTTTTTAACAGAGATGTTCAAAAATATATATATTTGCACGTTTTGCTCAATTTAATGGGTGTAAAAACCGCCGCAGTAGCCAAAACATTCCTAATTAAAATTCAACTGCAGTAACAAACTAACCACCAGAGGGTGCTAGAACTGCACAAATGGAATACAACCTTGCTTTTTTAACAGACGTATTGCTTTTAATTTCGTGACATGACGACGACGATATTGTGGCCATTTTAATAGCGCAATACCGCGATATTGCTGTTCTCGTTACATGCCTAATAAATAATATGCCAAAAAAATAATTTCCTTTGTTTTTTTCCCCCCCACTATGAAAGGAATGTGTTTTGGGAGAATTTTGGGGGGTTTAAAAAATATAAAATAAAATAAATAAATATATATATATATATATATATATATGTGTGTGTATTTCAATGGGCATCAGTAATATATGGATTTTCGCTATTTGCGGCTGGCCTAATCCGTATGCAACACAAATTGTGGGGAGGTCACTGCACTACATCTACACACATACATATTTGCAAGGGAGTAGTGGGAAATCATTGTAGTTTATTTTTATTAATTTTTTTTGCCTCCCCTCTACTCGCACACTCCCACTACTCAATCATTAATTTATCCCTGCATTCTTCACAACAGCCTATTTATAGAAGCCTCGGGCAAAGACGAGTCTCTGTGCTCATTTTTTCCCCTCTCAAACAGGCTGAAGAACAAGGATAGTGCCCGAATGAAAACAAGGTGGATGCTGCATTTTGGGAGGGGCTGTATTTCTGCAATAGGTCGCTATCTAAAGAGAGCATTTCATCCAAAAGTGTGCTGAAATAAGTTATTTTATTAAAAAATGTTTTAAAGGCGTGTTTTGTCTCAAGAGGTAATATTTCAAATGTTTTCTAAGGCCAGTCATACTTGCATTAAACATGACCACAGAAGTCCGCCATAAACCTAAGAGCTTTGTAGTATCGATTACTGGTGGTGTTCAACAAGGTTCTATTCTAGGTCCACTGATTTTCACATTAAATGTCACATTTACACAGCTCGCTACGCAGTACACAGATTTTTAACGGTTCAACGAAAATTTGTCAAAATTGCCCAGGTTCCCAGGAGAAAATGTGTGGTGTTCCACAAGGCTTGATACGAGGTCCACTCTACATAAATGTAAAAATGACTTCAAATTCCAATAAATCAATCAATTATTAGGTAAAATATGTAGAACCAGGTGGTCCTTGGTCCATGTTGGTTTTAACAACAATACCAATTTTGCGCAGCCATGTTAAATGTTTGTTTTAAATTTATGGCCTAAGAGTGTTTTTTTATACAAATGATTTACTGTAATTCGGACTTTACTACAGCATGAGCATAGGTAAGCAATAGACTATTGCACCTTGTGACTTGAGTAAAAAATAGGAATGGAACACTCTCCGAAGCCAATCACTCCCCTGTATAATGCTTTATGTACACAAATGTATATTGGCTGAGCAGTTACAACCATAACAACAACAAAAGAAAGGTTTTGTGCCGTATGTTGCCGTTATTTCCTTGGGTGACTGAGTGGGGTTAGCAGGACGCAGAGAGCACGTCCACTCGGCCCGTTTGTAGTGAATTACGAGCCCAGGCCAGACACAGCAAACATCTGCTCTGGGATTGGCCCATAAATTCAACGGTCAGCCTACGCACATTGTGTTGTCTGGAGGCAAGCACAAGAACAACAATGTCACCCGCCAGGATCCTTATGATTTTTTGGAAGGCTTTCGTTGACAAGGTCTTGTTGTAGGTCGTAGGCCTCGTTGTCCGGGTACCGCACACAATCACTTTAAGCATCATATTAATATGGCCATTTCGGCTCATGAATATTCCTCTTCTTCTTTTTTTTTTGCTTTGCTTCTGGCTAAAGTGTTCTGCATAGGCACTCAGCAATCAGTTTGATCTGTGCTTGTACAAGCATGAGATCAGGTAATGAGAATTAAGGCATCTTAAGTGTCCTTATGTAACACCTGAAGCCTCACGAACAGACTGCACGTTTGTGCAAATAATAATAGACATAACATGGTTGTCTAGGTAACTTAAATCTGGGGTGTCCAAAAATCTGGCATGAGCGTCAATTTTATATATAATTTATTTAGTTACCCACTAATAATACGTTAAAAAAAAGAAAGAAAAAGAAACATGCCCTGCAGTGCAGCAGTAAAAAAATAGATTTTTTATAAATATATAAACACATTTTAAATATACTGTATATATATATATATATATATATATATATATATATATATATATATATATATATATTTGTTTAATTTAAAAGCAGTTCAATAGATAAAAGTTTAAAAAAAAGAAAAAGAAAATAATGTTACGAAACATTACTGTATTTATTTTTTTTTTTACTTGAAGATTATAAGATATATATTGTTTTGTTTTTTGTTTTTTTTAGGAAACAGTATGAAATACACTTTATTTTATTTTCAAAACATTTCAAAGTGATAACAGTTGAGTTTTAGAAAAGTTGATATACCCACTAATACTAATGAGCTCTTATTTTTTTTTGTTTTTTTGCTTTGCTTCGTTACTGTGATTGTTAAAATAATTTTATTACGAATGACTAAAAACACATGTAAAATTATGATTTATATTCCTTTTTTTTTTAACCACAATTTATTCAATCATATTTAATTAACCAGTATTTAGTCAAATACAAGGGAGGGAAAATATCAAATTGCTATTTTGTTTTTCAATATTATTTTTATTGTTTACAGTCAGTCAACCAGCGAGAGGGGGGGAAATGTTAATGAACAGTCTCAACGAATGAACTCTTCCGGCACTTGATACCGTACACGTTACCGGACACTTGATTAGGTACAGCTGCCCCCATAAGCCCCAATACAAACAAACTGGTGAGGTCCAGCCCAGCTCAGGTGTGGTCTTACCTTGGACTCCGGCTGGCTGGGCGCAGTGTCCGGTGGTCTCTGGAGGTCCTGTCGCTGTGGCTCGTTCTCCTTCTCGCTTATTTCCGTCATGACGACTGAAAATAAAAAAAACTGTCAGAGATGGAGAAAACTGGCGACGAAATTAGGCGAGCCGCGACGCGGACATCGCAAGAAGCCGTCCAAGTTCGACGTCTTCCCTCGGCTGAAGCTCGTCATTCAGACCATGTATCCCGACAAAAGCCTGCCAGTTGTCGACTTCAATGACAAGGCGTTAATATAATGCGACTGTTTATGCGTTTTCGAGTCCAATTCGGGACGCTGGCTGGCTTCTCTGTCATCCACCGGGCGGCCGGCTTCACTCTTCAACCGCTCCAAACGCGCTGGATGGCAACTTTGATTTCCCTGTGACGTAGCGCCCACCTCGTTCCTGGTTGGTCCAAAATGGCCGGAGAACGCCCATACTGATGAGGTGAGCCGGGATTGGATGAGCCCACGGTTGTGGGAGGTACTTTGCTAATTTGACTTAGGAGTTTAATAACCACTCAATTTATTGTTATGAGTTAATTTCGTTGTCGTAAAACACAAAACCCTTGTATTCCAAATCATCTTCCCCCATTGAAATGAATGGCAATGCTACTAATCTGGTCCAGCCCCCAAGAAACAATAACACAACATTTATGTATGTGTTTTATAATAAGAAAAGTCGCATTCTATGCTGTTGTACGTTATAAAAACAGACAGTATAACATATTAATGGAAAACAGGAGCAGAAACTCAGCCAAAAATGCTAACACAGCTGGAACGTGCACAGTTGTTGCATTTGTGTAACTTTTTCTTGTCGCGGCGTCCAGTAAATGCCGCAATATCGTGACCTTGCTTGTCATTAATGTGGACTAATCGTCCAATTCTCTGAGTGAAAGTGAAAAGCTTGCTAGTTAGCATGTCGCACTAACGATTAACTGCGCAGCTAACGGCACCGTTTGCGGAATGTGTTGGTGGAGCCGAATAACCGATTAAATATTCGGCAAATCATCAATGTCATCTTTGTCGCTTAACTGTTTAATAAAAGGCAGAACTGTGAAGGCACAAGGGGTGGCAGCTATGCCTTTCCTGTGTTACCTTAACGTCCATTTCCTGTCCTATGGTTATCATCATACTTGCTTGTCGAATGCCGAACGACTCGACAGCAGGTATATGACAAATCCCTAATAACGATGCATTAATAACGGCAAGCGGATCACATTTTTTGAAGCTATATTTTGTCAATGTTGCGAAATTGGCGTGGATTTTTGTCCACTGGCCTTTTAAGCGGACGTTGTGTCGTCACACACGTGCAACGTAATAAAAAAAAATTGTGAGCTGTTGCTATGAGAAGGTTTTAATTGCAATCATGAAGTGGGTCAAAGCCACTAATTCCTGATTGGCGACAAATCTCTTTCATAATGCAACCCGTGAGCGTGTACGCATACACAGCTTTGTTCTCTCCTTTATTGGATACTTTGAAGACTTTTTTTGCGGCCGTGGCCTACATTTTGTCTGAGCAGATAATAATGTTTGTGTCCCCCCCCCCCCCCTCCTCCTCAATTAAGTGTTTTGCTTGATCATATCTGTGTACAAGGCAATCACTTCCTTTTAATGCAGTCGAACAGAAGGTATGTGGTACTTGCATTAGTGGTTCTCTTTACAATATGTGCCACTTAAAAAAAAATAATAATAATTTAAATGCATTGAATAGTTAAAAATAAAATACAGTTTGAAAGCAGTTTTTAAAGATTTTTTGAACTGTAATTGGACAGTGATTCCTCCGCATACCACTAGAGGGAGCCCTAGCATGAGAATCCTACAGTATATTTGATTACCACCTCATTTATCTGTTAAATAAGGTGTAATAAAATTCCTTAAACATTATACTTTTTAATAATGTTTATGGAAGTTTATAAGAATTATACTTGTACAAACACTTATTACTATGTATAGCATACAGTATTATAGACAAAAAAAATGTCATTACATCATATTATTTTGTACAAAATTAGTAAGAATGCAAAAATAATAGGTGCTTTGCCATTAAATACAAATCAAATGTATCATGTTTGCATTTTATTACGTAACTGAAAATATACATTTTTTAACATATCAAATTATTTTGTATACATTACTTTGCCCATATATCATATATATAAAATTCAAATGGTCTAAGAATTTTTTTAATCGTTTTCCCAAAACATTGTCATTTTTTTGAAAGATAAAAATATGTACATTACAAAACAACTTCTATTTTGATGATGTATTGGCATTAAAGATATGCATGCATATAATAATATATAACTTGATTTAAAGTTATTGCAGATGTTTTTCTTCTTTTCTTTGCTTCGGGCAGGCGAAACTCAAGAGAAGTGCTTCCCTTTTCTTTTTTTTCTCTCTATTTCTCAGACATTTGACAAATTGCTCCGAGTCCACGCGGCCGTTCTAATGAGCTGCTTGTTGCGTACATGGCGGCGTGTGATTCTGCTCAAAGGCAAGAAACAATTGCTAAAGTTTGTTAGGCAAAACTTTAGTGAATTCAAAGAGGCTACTTGTCATTCCAGAGTAGAACAAGATTATGCTGCTACTTTAAAAGGTTTCTTTTAAATTCAATAGGATTCAAATAGCCATTTGGATGTAAAATAAATAAATAATTGTTTAAGTTGTTTTTCAACTATATTTGAATTAGCTATTTGATTATTCACTTGAAAAGGGTACTCTAAAAAATAACCAATATTCACAATTGTTAACACAATCCCTAAGTATTTTAATTAATACAAGCTTGACTTCTTGGGTATATATACATTATAATCCATTCACCTTGCACTCAACTAATATACGTATAGGTCACACGCACACACACTCAAATATACACAATATGTATAGACATCATTGATGAATATTGAATAACTGGTTCAATTGATTCACCTTTTGGTGAACCTCTTACGCAATGCCGCCCTCTAGGGTACATAAGTGGCAGCGACCCAAAGAAGCACCAAAGTTTCTTTTCTCACCAGCTCTCCACTTTTAGTTTTACTCCCTGACTTTGCGGCTGCTGTAAATAAACACAAAGAGATGTATTAGCACATTTTTCCACACGTTCAAACCTTTATTGAACACGTACAAAAAAAGGACCGAATCCCCATCCGCTCTTATTATTCAGTTTTAATGTAAAAGAATCGTGTGCATTTGTCAGACGTTAAAGAGCTTGTTTGAACTGGATTGCTAACCAAAACATCTGCAACTATGCAGGCCAACAAACCATTTTGTTGTTGGGGTGGGGGGAACAAACGCACCCAGGTAAATAATTGGGGAAACCCACAATGCAAAATTATGGGAATACATTGTGGATATATTTTTTTTTATTAAATGCATCCTGGTCACTGTTTGCAGAAATATGTACAGGTTTCCCAAAATAGTGAACAGGTTTTGTTTCTTCTATTTAACATCATACTAATATATGAAGAAATACTAATCTCAAACAAAATGGTCACAACTCAAGGTCCGAATATGAATAAATAACATTTCTATGAGCTTAAAAGTGTAAAAACAGCTGCAGCTGTTCAAATGAGGCTTCTCGGTCACGATTTGCAAAAATGCGCTATTGTACTTTTCATACGACGTACTTTTGAGGCAGATATACACAATTTTTTTAGTAAAATAAAGATAGTAATCAACGCTGTTTGCAGAAAATATGCCGTGTGTACTGTTTTAAAAAAACAAAAAAAAACAGCATATTTCTACAAATGTTGACCAAGATGTGGGGTGTACTTGTTTTACGCAAAAATAATTCATAGGCTATTTTCGCAAATAGGAACACGGGTGCTTTTATTTTACTCCAAAAGTAATACACTGCGCAGTGTGTCTTCTCAGCTACGGCCCGGGGGCCATTTGTGGCCCACCATCTGTTTTTGACACGGCCCGTCTCAATTGCCTGCATTGTACTACATACTTCCATTATTTTACCGTTGAAGAATTCAATCTCATCTTTCACATCGTCTTTTTTGCCATAAGACTCGCCTCGAAATTGCGATTGTTTGCTGGCGATCACGTCAAGGGTCAGTCAAGGAAATACAGTAGATACTCACTTCGGATATGTTTATCAACATCGAAGAATGTCAAATTCTTTGATCGACCTCGGAAGAAAACGTCCAAAACGAATAATACATAGCGTCCAGTTTTTCTGCAAATAGTGACCCGAATGCATTTCTCTCCCTTAATGCTAAAAAGCAAATGTTGCCATTAAAGGTTTCCAGTGAGCGCCGAGTCCATGAGGTCGTCATCTTCGTTCCTCATGTACATGGGACTGGACCGCGAGGGCCGCTCAGAGGCAAGCATGGACAAAGAGGACTCGGAGGCCGAGATGGGCGAGCGGGACCAGCTGTCCGCTTTCATTGGGTGCGACGACGGTCCGCCCGACATGGACGACTTCTTCTTCTCTTTGTCCCGTTCCCTCTCGCGCTCTCTCTTCTTCTTCTCCTTTTTATGCTTCTTGTGCTTCTCGCCGGAGCCCGGCAGCGGCACGGCGCTCATATAGTCCTGTTGGGCGGGAAGCGGTCGCGGCGTCTGGTCGTCATCGGAGCTGGGGCTGTTCTGGTGGGACTTCTCGGCCACCGAGCTGCTGCCCGACTCGCTCTCGCTGTCGTGGTTGAGCGGCGTGTGGCCAGGCGAGCGGCTGTGGCTCGGGGACGAGCGGTCGTGTTTGGGGGTGGAGCCACTGAAGAGGGGCGAGGCCTTCAGGCTGCTGATCTGCGGCCGCATGGAGTCGCCGGGCCCTTCGCCGCCTTTCTGCAGGGTGACTTTAGCCTTGATGCTGGGTGAGCCTCCGTCGGGTTTGCTGATGATGAACTTGGCCAGGCCGGTCCCGCTCACCCCTCCCGTTTTGGGGTCCATCAGTTTTTTATCCCCGCTGGCCCCGCCCGAAACGGACACTTTTGCCTTCCCTTCTTTATCGGACCTCTCCCGTTTGTAGTCCCCACTTTGGGAAGATGTAGCGTGCTTGGTGGGAGCCATGTTTGAAGGGGGGACATTTCCAGGAACGCTGCCGGCCGGGCCCCCGGGCCCAGGCGGGCCCCCAGGTGGCCCGACTTCACAACCGTCCTCACCCACGCCGCCCACGCTCTTCAGTTTGTCAATGACAGCCGTAAGTGACGGTTTCTTGTTTCGACTGGGGGACTTTCCTTTGGCGTTTGGGTTGTTGGCGTTATTCTGGCCTGCTCCGCCACTGCCGCCGCCACCGCCGCCGCCGCCGCCACCCCCGCCTCCACCGCTGCCACTTCCACCGCCCCCTCCACTATACTGAGACTGGGAGCTGCCCGAGAAACCCATGGAAGTGGAAGAAGAAGAGTTGGTGGAAGAGGACGTGGAAGTTGAGGAGGTCCCGCTCATCGGCTTCTGGGAGCTCATCCCTCCCCCGGAGGAAGACTTGGACCCTCCGGAGCTGCCACCTCCTGAGCCCATTGGGGATTTGGCCTTAGAGGAAGGCGGAGTTCCTGGCACCTGGGACTGCTGGATTTTCATGGGTGACGAGAGCTTTTCACTAGAGCTTCCGGATCGGGAGTGAGAAGGTGAGATGTTGGGCTTGATGCTGGGATTCATGAGCGACCCGGGCGGCTTTCCGCCTTGAGTTTTGATCTTGTTACCAGTCCCGAGTCCACTTCCGCTGCTTCCTGCACCAGAGAGTCCATGTTTTGTGATTGGAGACGAGCCCGGTTTGCCAACACCCATTCCCTGAGAAGAACCCTTCGAATGGGATGGTCCCCCGCTGATCCCCGTACCGCTGGTTGACTTTGAGCTGCTTCCTTGTGCCATGGAGCCTTCCTTGGATTTAATCTTCCCAGAAGAAGAATGGGAATGGTGGCTTTTGCTGCTGCCCGTGCCCCCGGTTCCGCCCGTCCCACTCGAGGCAGAGCTGCTAGACGTGTAGCCGCTATGGGAGGAGGTTTTCCCACCGGTTATCGTCCCTTTTGGGATCTGAATTGTAATCTTGGGGATGGGAGGCGTGGCGCCACCGGGTGGCGTCTGTGAGCATCCCGAACTTCCGGGAGACTTGGAGCCTCCTCCGCTTAAGCTCCCCCCGGAGCCAGAACCGCCGCTGGGAGGCGTGTACGGCCGTCCGCCTGAACTGTGGGAGGGCGACTTCCCGTCTGGGTCCAGTTTTTTCCGTTTGGGCTGCTTCTCTTTGGACTTGCCCTCACTGGATGGAGTCCTGCTACGTTTCACCTGTTTGCCCTCAGTGGGAAGGCTTCCCATTCCGGAGCCGCTACTTCCGCTGCCGCCGTTCTCATCTTTTTGCCGCATGAGGTTCTGCTGTTTGACTTTGGACTCTGCGCTTTTGAAATCAACGCATGCCGGCCCCAAGCCTATCATGAGGGGGCTCTGGGAGCCTCCAAAATGAGCGTCTCCCAAATCCGGAGCTTGACCCAGAAGTGGTTTTCCAGAGCCGCTGTTGCCTCCGAAAAACATTCCCATATCAAAGGGGTCTTTCAGCGAGGGCTCCGGGGTGTTTTGCCCGTGCGGTGTGGGATTCTGGGGCGTACCCGACGGCGTGTTCTGCTGACTGCTGCCGCCAAAACCCTTGACCAGATCCATGTCTCCGTCGGCGCTGGGTGAACTGTCTTCAAAACAGTTCTGGGGGATACCGTGGCCTGAGTTCAGAAGGTCGGGGTTGAAGTCGGCAGCGTCTGGGAAGAAGTTAGTGGAGGACGAATCGCTGGTGGGCGTGGCGGCCGCCTCAGCGATCAAGTCAGCCGCGTCGGTGAAAGGGTTCTCGTTGCTGTTAGTATTGAAAATGTCCGCCGAGTCAAACACGGCGCTGCCCTGCCCTGAACTGGAGGAGTCGCGAATGGGGGTCCCCAGCGGGCCCGCGTCATCACCGCCCCCACCCATGGGATGCTGGCCCCCATTGCCGCCTTTGCCGGTTTGCTCGGGTAAATCTGACAGAATTTCCGTGATATCCGGTCCGATGCTGTCGGAGCTGGAGAGGCGCACCATGCGGGGCGGTACGGCGCCCGGCGGCGGCTGGGCCTGGATGTGAGACGGCGGATAAGATATGCTGGGGCCAGAGGGCGGAGTTCCGCATTGGCTCGGGGCCGGAGTGATGCTGTGGGGCGTGTCCAAGCCGTCGCCCGCCAGATTGACGTCAAAGATGGAGTTCTGAGACGCATCGACATCCATTGAGAGGAGCTCACGGTGGAAGTCGTCCTCGTGCGAGACGACGTGGTGCTGATGGTGCGACATGGAAGACGCCTGTTGAGGTTTCATGCCTAAACCACCTCCGGACGCTCCCCCTGCACCCGGAGCCCCGGGCAACAAGCCCCCCTTTTCAGGCACCCGTGGGCGCTTCTTCTTGCCTTTTACGCCTCCTCCAGGGCAAGCGCCCCCCATGCTGTCAGTACGAGGTGACCCGGAGGATGAATTCTGCCTCTCAAGCGGACTGGAACCATACAGAGCGGCAAAGTCTTGCAAAGGGTTGTCTTTCAACAAATTCATCAGCATGGGATGATTCTTGGTGTTGCTTGCAGGCGACGACGTCGACGGCGGAGTCTGGTGAGGCGGCGGCGCGTTCTGCGAGCTGGGACTGGAACCGACGCTTCCCGTGATCTGCAGAAGACTCGTCAGGATTGGATTCTGCGTCACTTTGCTGTAGTCGTCCGTATGACCTTGACCCTGCTGCTGCTGTTGTTGTTGTTGTTGCTGCTGCTGCTGTTGCTGTTGTTGCACCTGCTGTTGTTGTTGTTGTTGCCCCCCTTGAGCCTGGCAATCAGCTCCTTGCCTTTCATTGCGAGACATCCCGAACAGAGAGGTTATCGCCCCGGTAAAATTAGGACCGCCGGGGGGTCCTCCTCCGGTGGGCGTGCTGCCGCCGGCGAGTCCCAAGAGTCCCATTGGGTTGGCCACGTCTCCGCCTGCCATGTTGTAAGCGGGACTGCCGGATGGCGGCGGATTATTTTTCACCATGGTCTCCACCGTCTGCGCTATCAAAGACAGGGCCGGAGTGTCTGCCTGGATGGTCTCCGCTTTTCTCCGGATGGCCCGCATTGTCACAGGGATGGACATACACCTGAGGCAAGAAAACAAAGGACTTGTAGGTGAGGTTTAAAAAAAGAAAAAAAAACTTATATTTCTAATTAATGTAATTATAAAAATATAAAAAATATGAATTGGAGAAAAAAATTACTCTCATATTTTAGTTAAAATAAATCAATTGGTTGATTAATTAGATGCGCAAGTAAATTCATGTGATGGAGGCAGGAGGGAGTTATGCATATTTCTGAGTTCAAAGGTTATGTCTGATTTACAAACCAATAAATGAGTTATTTTTAAATGAGATAAATGACTTATTTCAATTAACACATTTTTGGAAGAAAAATAAATAAATTAATGGCAATAATATTACAGAACTCTTAATAATATAAATTATTGCCCGCTTATGAAGTAAAACATTCACAGTGCTAGCAAAGCACTTTTTTTTTTTTGTAGCACATATACCCTTACCTCTGGACCACTTTGGTTATGAAGTCATCGGTGCAGATCAGCGCGTCAGACAGACCTTTATATAGTTTGCAGGACACCTGCCTGGAATCTATCACGTCCATCACAACTGAAATGGGAAGGAAAAAAAAACATGCATTGAAATATTGCACAAATTGGTCCTGGTAGCAGTGACCTGGTAAAAGGTATTAACTTTTATTTTGAAATAACAGGAAGTGCATCGCTCAGCAGGCAATACAAGGAAGAGAAAGTTCAAGAGAAACAAGTTTGTCACCCAAGGAGAGTGACACACAAGTGCCTCATCAAACTGCAGGGATACCACAGGTGGAATTCAGACTGATTTAATTGTGTACATGCTAACGCAATGTTGCTCATTTTCACAGGGTTAGTCACGTACTAGCCTGTAAGCTTAGCTTACGCAGGCTAAAATGCTTGTTTGCTTGTCAATATTTATTACCGTGTGGCCTGTAAATGAAATGCACATCTGTTTGGTTAGCAAAGTTAGCTTAGCATGTAGTTCAGCCATGTGGTTATTGTATTTGACACTGTGAGAGTGCTTATGCTGTAGCTTAGTCATTTAAGTGTGTTTGTTTCAGAATGTATTTTGATATTTTAATGACGACCAAAGTTTGTATCATGTACTGACGGCAATGTTATTCATGTAAAAAAAAATCTGCAAAGCGTAAATTGTGTGCGAGTGAACGCTTACCGCAAACTAACGATTCATTGACGGGATGCTGGAAAGAGACGCTGAAGCTGGAGTCTGTCAGGGGGCAAACCTCAAACTGCAGCAGGCCGATGCTGTCTGAAGTCCAAATGAAAACAAAAGTCAACAAATCCGCATTGCTGGCTGAAGGGATTCTGGTTTGGAAAAGAAAACAAGTGTTTTGAGACCCGGCTACCTTCTTTGATGGACGTCCGCTTCACACAGCTGCCAATCAAGGTGTTGAAGGCCGCCTGGTGCCGAATGATGTCCAGCAGGAGGGGCACCTGTGCCGGGTGGCGAAAGGGGATCTTGCTCACCAGGGCGCCCTGCAGGGAATGCCCGTCCTGCACCGGGGCGTCGCCGTTCAGGAAGTAGCAATGCTGCTGGTCTGGCAGCACCTGTTAGAGCACAGAGAAAATCTCTTCAGCTTTTTTTTTTTTTGGCCCCACAAAAATCCAATGTCTAATTTCAATCGATTTCTTCATCAGATTCATTGATAACATTGATTCCTTACTGGCAAACTATACATGACAAGATGCATACTAGGCTTTCTTTTTATTATTTTTTTTAAAGTCAGTGCTTACCGAGTAGAAGTGCATGTTGTGCGAGGGTGGCAGCGTGGCTCCCCCCTCCGGTGACTGAAGTTGGCTCTGGACAATCAGCTGATAGAGAGCAGACATGCTTGGGGTGCTTTCAAACACTGGGATCGCTGAAAACACACAATTAGTCAAAGAGTTTCTTGAGTCGGCCAAAAATCGCAACATTTCTGCGAAATTCACCTGTGGCATTGCCCAGCCTGCGGATAAAGGACTGGGAGAACGGCATGGGCCGATTCATCTTGAGGAAAAAACAAGCCGGCAGGTCCACGCAGTTGGAGTTGGTCACCGTGGAAAAGGAAGGTGTTCTGGAACAAATCCTAAATTAACCACCTGCCTGTACATGCCTTTCATTTAAATGACTTCACTTTTTCCCTCAATGTGATGGTCGTCTTATTCTGAAAATGTATTCAATTCTATTATTTCCCTTAACTCATTCACTCGCAGCCATTTTCAAAGAAGCAACCCACTTGGCTCCCCTCTGTTTTACTGTATTTTGACTGAAGGTCCACAGAATATTGTGTTCTATTGCTATAAAAATATGGAACCTACCAATAGAAAGATTAGAGTCTCTTCTTTGGTCCAGAAAAAGTATATTTGTATCTATTTATGTTTTGCAGCAATTAGCATTAGAATAAAGCTAGGTTTTTTTTCAATATTCACAAACCTGTTGAAAACAATCGCAAAGAGAGATTGTTGCAACATGGCCCTGGCTGATCTCTTATACTCTGCTGCCACCTGCTGGCTATTATTTTTTTGTAAAAACTACCATTGCTTTAAGCAACCTCTTCAGGTCAGAAGCTGCATCAAAGCCCTCTGTGTGCTTTAGCATAAATAAATAAAACATTAAAAAACGTATAAATACGTTTTGGGTCGAGTGAAGGACAGAGTATTAAAAAACATATTTATGCGTTTTTCGGTTTGAATGAGTTAAAAGTCTGCACAAGACATAGCGGCAAAACTGTGGGGGAAAAAAAAATGCAAAAATGGCATTGACAGGCTAACAAATCCAATATAACCTTTACCCCTTGTTGTCCAATGGGTGCGATCCCGTGATGAGCGGCGCAATTGGGAGCTTGTAGGTGTTGGCTGTTCCCTCGATGGTGACAGAAACGCTAATGCCCAGCGAGCGTGGCACTGTTGTACCAAAAAAAAAAAAAAAATAAAAATCAAGCACAAAAATTGCTAACTCCAACCTTCCGCCATTGTCTGTTACCGTTGCCGTCCGTCAGGTTGACGTGCACACCCATCCCCTCCTCGAATATGTCATACGGCGACACGTAGCACTGGAGGGTGACAAGATGGCCACCGCTCCTGGCTGTCAGCAGGCCCACGTTGCCGTGGAGCATCGTCTCAACGGCGTTGGCGTTGGTTGCCAGCCTACGTTGAGGGTGGGAAAAAACAGCAGGAAAAAAAATGAATGACGGCTCATATCTCGAAAAACCCCGCTGTATTTCCTTTTTATTAACTTGTTCTATAAATTATGATGCAGGAAGCCTCACCGAAACATGTGCATCATCTTAGTGAGATCCAGCTCCAGAGACTGCAAGGCAATATACATCTTTGTTTTCAGTTTACTGCAAGGCACAAAAAAAAAGAAAATCAATCCAAATGGTTACCACCACCATTGGGAGGGGTAAAAAACAAAAAACAAAAAAAACATTTGAAAACATACTTGTCTCCAGGGAGCTTATACAGGTCGACCAGTCCCTTAAGATGCTTGGAAAACTCCTCAAAGTTCTTCTCCCTTGTTACAAAAAAACATGGAAGCAATTAATATATTTCTTCAATGACAACAGCAGCAACTTAAAAGCTTACCTTAGATGTTGAATCAACTCGGGGCAGCTCTGTAACAAGCACATTTATTTTAATCCTCTTCAAACTAACAAGATTTTTTTTTTTTTTGTCCCTGCAGACCCATACCGTGGGGTTTTCTCCCTGGTGAGCAACCTTGACATCAACGAGCTGGCCAGCGCCGTCCAGTTGCACCTCCACGTAAAACATATCCGAAGTGATGTAGCACTCGGTTCCGGATGGGCTCAGATGGGAACCCAGCCTGGCCAAGACAAAACCCCAAACCTGACCAATGTTTTCAATTGTGGTACCTCGGAGTTTGAACATAATTTGTTCCTGCGAAGTGTTCAAAGTCCGAATTGTTCAACCTCCGAAACATTTTTTCCTACAGGAAATAATGTAAATGCAATTAATCCGTTCCCAAGCTCCAAAAACAGAAAATTCCTTTTTTAATTTCTATTTATGTTTTTTACATTTACAGGAACAGTACTATATTCAAACAATAAAAATACCTTACCTGTTGTGGTGTGATGGCATCAGTGGATGATAAATGCTATGTTAATGTTAGCTTTAGTTCAGTGCTGAGCTTGTGTATTTTGCATTGGGCATATTGTTAGATTACTAAACTGTTCTTGCGCACTTTGTTTAACGTCAGGCACGTTGTTGAACAGCTAAGGGGTGTCCTCGTGCCAGTATTTACAGAAGTAGTTACAACGGCGCGATAATCTCCTTCCTAATTCCACTGTGGTTCGTAGCACTGTATATTTTTCTTTGCTGCCACCGGCACTGTTGTCTTTCTTTGTCGTGAAAAAATCAACTTCCGCAACGTGAGCATTCGGCATTGCTCGGCTTCGCACGGCTACCCGTTTTCAAGGTACGTTCGGCTTAGCTTGCTTTGCTTGGGTGCTCCAACTCCAAAAACGAGTTCAAACTCCGAGGCATTTTATACTCCGATTTTTTACATTTACATTTTTTGAAGTCCGAATTGTACGAGTTCCGGGACGTTCAAACTCTGAGGGTTCCACTGAACATTTCTTGTACATTCATAGAAAATGTGAACACTCACATGTTTTGCCTTGCAATGGACTCAAGACGATCTGTCATGGAAGGCAAATTTGAGACTGAAAAACAGAGGGAAAGACAATCCGTTAATTTTAAAATTTCCCCACATGAAAAATGTCATAAAATATTTCTTGGGGCCCAAACAGAACCAAATGTTGAGGTTAAAATGTGAACTTTAGATTTTTCTGGAAATCTTTAGTACGCAAAACTCCAAGTATCCAGAACTGGAACTTAAAGTGGAAATGAGGCTACAGACTTCAATCTCTAGAAACAAAAATACTCTGAGCCAAAAAAATTCTGATCTTGAAATGGAAATGCTGTTCAGGGAAAAATTGGAACCAAAAGTGGCAAGAACCCAAAAAAATAATAATTCCGGACCCATCAGTGGCAATGCAGCCCTTAAAATGTTTCAAAGCTGCTTCGAAGAGGTTTCAGACTTACCTTTGAGCGCTCTCTGCAGGGTCTCCAAACAGGTGAGCAGCAACTGGTGACCGGCGGCGTTCATCATCCCGCGTTTCTCCTACAAAGCAAGCAAGATTTTGTTTTCACATTGTAAATGCCGTTACTATTGATTCTTGGGGAAAATATGTGTTTGGCTACGCAATATAAACTTGTAACTTGGGGCGCTTTTGTGTCAAGGTACTGCTGTAACTCTGCAATAATAATAAAATAGTAATAAAATGTAATGAGTGTGTCTCACCATAGCCTGACGCACAACCTTGCTGGTCTCCTGCCACGGGCGGGACGCGTTGTGCTTGGCGTGAAGCCTCTCCAGCAAGGCAGCCATGCGGCTCTGCTTCTCCGATTCTGGAAAACAAACAAGCCAGATCGACTTTTTGTTGGGCCGTTTATCGGCAGGAAACCATTTTGTTCACATTTTGTTTGACAAGAAGAAGCCGGCTCGTTTTATGATGTAAAATAAATGCAGGTTTAACATGTTTTGACTAAAATGCATTATCTCGAAGACAAATTCTTTAAATGTTGGCGGGGGGAAAATCGACTGAAATTGGAAAGTCTTTTAATGTATCGGCATTTTAAGACCATATTTCACTTCCTTACATTGAATACATGATTTAATTTAGGTAGCTTTTTTTTTTTTTTACTTCTCCAAGGAGATTTATTCCTTTACTTATGCATAGACTAATTAGCCATGAGTGCAATCCAAAACGACTCAAAAGCCAATACAATCAACTCATAAATGCTTTATTAACTCAAACGAGGCAAACTTGTTGTCCTCGCACTCTGCCAGCAACTAATAACACATTATGCACATTTATGAATATAGCCTACATGCTGCTGAACATTTATTACTGCGTTACAACCAACACAAGGACGCATATTGTCTAACCGATATCATATTAGAATATATTATAAATGTCGTTATTGCCCCCCCCCCCCTACTATTTAAATAAATAATAATAAAATGAATCAATAAACCGTGTGCTAACTTATTTTAGCCTCAGCTCACTAGCTTAGCCAGGCTAGCCAAGAAGGGGAATAACAGAGGGTAGTAGTCGGAAGGGCAACAGTAAACCACCTCCCCGCTTACCGGTCACTTCTTCGGGTTTCAGCCGCTCCCCATGAGGCTGGCCCCCCGCCGGCGGAACCGGGAGAGATAGTTCAGTGGCTGGACTACTCTGCATGACAACACTAGGCGCCGCCGCCGCCATTGCATCCTCTTCGGGCTTCCTGCCTCCCCCCCACTCCGAACCCGTGTCGGCTTCCGTCGATTACCGTAATGCTCACACAAAAAGTGGGCGCCATTTTCAGTGACATCATCACTGTTCTGAACGTAATATAGCAAGTAAAATCCAGTCAAGACGATCTGTTATGAAGGGAAGATAAACGTGAAATTTCATTTATTTGTGGAATTACTCACTACAAAAATTTGTTTTTAATTGTCCTCTACCAGGAAGTCCCAGAATGAAATTTTAGGCCTCAGAAGTTGAATCAAACAAAAAGTTCCCAAAATTCTCACCAGGCAACATTCTGGCGTCTGCGGATTACCGTAATGCTTATAAAACGAATCGATCGAATCGTTTAGAATGTAAATATAAACTGTCTCTTACTGGAACTAAAATGTACATGAATCTTTATTTAAACAACAACAGCAGCAGCAGCTTCAGCATGCGATTTTAATGGACTGCAATATCTTGAGAATGCTTCAGATGGCGCCCAATTGCCGCAAACGAACCGTCCCCGTTCGGTTCAGATTCCCTCCAGTTTGACCCCCGAAGCGTCTCGTTAATCGACCCGTGGTGATGAGTGCCGCCTTTTAACAATGTGTACTTTTTTTTTTTCTTGTGACAGGGAGGTAATTAAGCAAGTAGATGGCACGACATGGGAAGGGCGCACGCGCACCTGAGCCCATTGAGCAGCTGAGCCTGCGCCAGCCGACTCGCTCACGACTCTCCGGGGACGTTTTTGCCACCAACCATTAGGACCTGCCCGTCACACGCCGCACCATACCAACATAAACACTCATTTGAAAACAGAAAGCCCCCTGCTTCAAACCTAATTTTGAAACTCGACACCAGACTTGAAAGTTTCATTTGAAACCGTAACCAAGGCTTGAATCTAATTTGAAACCCTAATTGAAATCCCTAATCATGGCTTGAAACCCTGTTTGGAAACTCTCGACCTTGCTTGTAGCCCTAATTTGAAACCCTAATCCAATCTTAAAAATGTAGTTTTGAAATATGAACCCTGTCTTGCAACCCTAATTTAAAACCTTAATCCATGCACACTTGAAAAACAAATTTGAAACCATTTTCTTGCTTGAACTTGAGTCCATAACCCTGCCTTGTAACCATACTTGAAAGTCTAACCCTTTCTTGAAACCCTAATATAAAACCCTAACCACCTTGAACCCTAATTTGCAACTTGACCCGTGAGCCAATGGACATTTCGGAAAGCACAGCTCGGCCTATTGAGGACCCACGCGCTTGCAGCCGACAGCCACCAGGGGGGGAACGCAGGGGCGGTGGCTCTCTTTTGTAATTGATGTGCCCCAGCAGAGCCGCAATTGGCACACGAAAGACAACGGGCGCGTGTGCCAACAGGAGGGGAACGGGAGGCCTACGGAGGGCTGAAGCCGTGCCCATCAATCAGAGGCTAGTTCACCTTAGCGTGCCAACCGGGGGGAGGGGTGGGCACGCGTCCCCCCCCCTGCGTTCCTCTCGGTGCCAAGGGATGAGGGTGGCGCGGAGACGGAGACTGGCGCGAACCCGGCCTAATCCACCGGGTGCAACAGCGCCACCAGGACTTCGCCAAGTTCAACTGCCGACGCTGGTCCACGTCCAAGTTTGTTTTTGGATGCCAATCCTGCAGCTTGAGATTTCTCATTTGAAACCCTAACACTGTCTTGAAACCTTAATTTAGAAAGATGACTCTAATTTGAAACTCAAAACCCTAATCCGAAACCCTGATGCTACGTTCAGACCAACAGTCGGGGAGGCGTTCCCGGCGATCATTTCACTACTTCACCCATTTCGCCGCCGTTGGTTGAATTGATCTTTTGACGACATTGCATCAACGACAGTGTCAAGATAGTCCATGTCACCAAATACGTCACAGACAAAACACTTTTCCAGAACGTGTAGCACAGCAATGGAGGATAGCTTGATCGTCGCGGTTTTCAGACACCCGGAACTGTACAACACGGCGAGTTACGTGTACCGGGACCGGGCCAAAAAAGGAGATTGCTTGGAGGAAGAAGCGTGGAGATTGCCATATCTGGTGAGTTTGTTTAATTGTCGAAGTTTGAAGCAAGCTAGCAATGCTACAATAAAGTTAGCACCAACTACCGAAGCGGAAATCCCTCCTCCTCCTCTGTTGCGGCGCCGAGTGAGAAAACAAATCCCATATAGAACCCCGCAAACAAACGCGCGCGAAACCAGCGTAGCGTCGTCGATTATTTTGGCTCGGTCTGAACGTAGCATAGCCCCTGTAATTTGAAACCCTAACTCTGTCTTAAAAATCCTCATTTGAAACCATAACCAAAGCTTAGAAGCCAAACGATATCTTGAATGCAAAATGTGACGAAAAGCCTTTCTTTCAACCCTACCTAATGCTGTCTTAAAACCATAATTTGAAAACCTGACTCTGTCTTAAACCCCTGATTTAAAACCATAACCCAAGATCGAAAATCGTATCCTGTCTTGAAACAATAACCAAGATTTGAAACCTTAACCATGTCTGACTGAAACCCTAACTTCAAACTCTAAACCTTCCTTGAAACCATAATTTGAAACTCTAAGCCAGATACAAACCCAAATGTAAAGCCCTAACCTTTGCTTGAAACCCTGAAATAAAAACGCAAACCCTATCTTGAAAGTGAAACTTGAAATCTTAACCCGAACTCAAACCCATAACTCTAGTCTGAAACCATACTTTTAAAACCCTAACCCAGTCTTTAAACTCTAATTTCAAACCTTAATCCTGCTTGAAACCCCAAACCCTAACTTGAACCAGTCTTTAAACCTAGTTTGAGACTTGAACTTTAGCCCCCGCGATTTGAAACCGCCGCCTTTGCTTGAAACCCGAACCGAGCCTTGAAACCCGACTTTGTGTCTGGCATATCAAGCAGAAAGATGACGTCAGAAGATATTACGAGCGCACATCAGTCATTGTGGTTTTTAAAGCTTTTCCAATGAGCCTTTTTCGCTCTCCATAAAAGTTGGAGATCAGCGAGGAGCCTCAAGGCTGGACGCGGTCCAGAAAACAGTGCGGCATCAAGGGGGGGGGGGGGTTAAGGGGGGGTACGCTTTCTGCTTCCGTGGTGCCGTGTGCCTTGAAGTGTAAGGGCAGCTGGGAAGAGGAAACGGGAAGATGGGGAGGAAAGGAGACGAGGAGGCGGAGGAGGAATATGGGGGGGGGGGGGGGGGGGGGGGCCCTGCAGGACCATTTGCGACGAGGCTCATTTGCACGGCGCCACTTAATTGGCTAAAACAATTAATTAATGTGTTGGAAAGTTGGCAGCAAAAGTTCATTTAAAAGGGTTTTAATATGCAATTAGGGAGAAGGCGGCGAGCTAGAAAGGAAGCGCAGACGCGCGGGAAAGAGAGAGGATGAAAATGTTCTCTTTTTTTGGGGGTGCGGGGGAAACAATGCGGCATATTTTGGGCGTGGGGTGGGGGTGCAGGGGCGGGGGCGGGGGGAAAGGCGACGCCTTTATAGGCAGTTTGAGAGCATCCTGTTGTGAACACGTGACATTAAGACACATTATAACTCCCCCCCCCCCAAAAAAAAACAACAACAACACCACCATCCTCCCCCCTCCCATCTCTTTTTTCCTCTCACCCGCGTGAAACATCGCATGACTAATGAGCGGAGCAGGTTGAAATCCTGGGGAAGATGTCCTTGGAAGACGAATGCATTTTCAGCAGAATAATTAACTTAATTAACAAATCCGCATGCATATTCATCAGCCTATTAATGTCTCCTCTGCGCGGCTTGATGAGCAGTGGGGTAATAACCGTCTCATTTGCATACGGGCCCGTTCGCACGACGCCCCCTTTTAAAGTCGCACGCAGATGAGCTGCCGAGAGAAAAACGCAGACTCCTCCCTATCTCAAAATCCTCATGGAGGCTCCAAACTTGTGCTGAAACCCAAACCCGAGCCCTTAATTGAAACTGGAACTAAAAACAGTCCGGCCTGAGTCGATTCTCAGTCATGACAATTAATTAAGTTCACGGTAATTCGTAAAAGTTGAGTCAAGGCATTTGGGTTGAAGACATTTTGTCAGTTTTTTTTTTTTAAATAAATAATAATAATAAATAAATAAAAAGATTTTAGGTGTGGAGCTTGCCTACACTCTAAAAACAGTTGGGTCAAAAGTAACCCAATTATGGATCAAAAATGGACTGATCCACTTTATGGGTCAATTTGACCCAACTTTCTGGGTTGTTTTTCACAAAATGACACACACAAAAATTGACCCTTTTTTTTGTCCATTTTCTACCATAGTTGCGATATTTTTGACCCAACTGATTTTAGAGTGTATCTATACCTTGGTGGGTGTGATCAACAATAGAGTGTGTTGGTCTTCAGGTCCACAATCAGCAGTTCATTAGCATCAGAAGAAGGGACACTGCAACAATGTCCAAATTCTGGATGGGCAGGAAACCCTGGTTTGAAACGGGTCCAGAAGAACTAGAGAAGGTTCTAAGAAGCGGAGAAGGTTTTAGGCTAAACCAACGCCTACCAAAATAACAACGTCCTGACATCTCTCCCCAAAAAGATCACCTGATTCCACGGGAAAAGTGGGCGTTTACGCATTTGAAAAGAGCTCGTCTGTGACGGGAAATCTTGATTGGAACTGTAAAGTTCAGATGGGAACTTTCACCGGTTATTTTATCTTGAATGCTCGCTATGCTAATAATAATAACCAGGAGACATCGATATTCTATATATATATATATATATATTTATTCTCAGTTGAACTATTTACTGGACGCCAGAAATATCGAGTACACAGCTGTGGAGCTTTTTTCTGCTGAATGCGGAAGCAGGTCTAATCTATTCAAAATAGTCTCTACTCAAATACTGTCTTGGCCGCCCACCCACACGGGGGGACGGCTCAGCCTAGCCCATGTGGAAAATGTGTGACCTGATGGTCTAAACTGGTTTCGACTGGATAAGTGTGTCAGAGTGCAGATAGGAAGACGCCAAGCTAGGACAGGTTACAGCGACACAATGGCCGAGCTCAAGTCACCTATCAAATCATTAAAAGGGCCTAATCTAACAAAACTACTTATAACTTGTTTTTAGTCAAGCTTTTGCTTTAATAAAAGTTTGAAAACAATCACAACTACATGCTAATTAGACACACAAACTCCATCTTGATAAATCGCGCGATGTTTACATTGATCGTCAAACTTCTGTTCCGATTTAATGATCGGAATCGATCGCGTAAACAGATGACCAGAGATCATCAGTCGGAATGATTTCAAATGACAGAAAAGTCTCCATGTCAACCCGGCTTCTAATTTTAAACCCTACACTCTAAAAAAAACTCAACTATGGGTAAAAAATGGACCGATCCTCTCCTTGGGTCAATTTGACCCATCTTTGAGTCAAGAAATTGGTCTTTTAGTGTAAAACAACTCAAAATATTGGTCAGATCCTTTACTTGGGTCAACTTGACCCATAAAGTGGATCAGTCCATTTTTGATCCATAATTGGGTTACTTTTGACCCAACAGTTTTTAGACCTGGGTTTGTAAATTGCTCCTCAATCTTCATTGCCTTTACGGTGTGCCCAACGTAGGCCACTTGATCATTTCTCAACTCTCAAGGGGGGGTTCGAGGGGGGGTTGGGGGTTCGGGGGCGGGCGCTTGTTGGCATTGCTCCACTCCTTTCTTCTCTCTCCAGTGCCAGGCTGCCGTGTCTAGCGTGCATGTGTGCCGCTGTCTGCACGCAACCTGCCGCTCCTAGCAACGCCACCTCGCTCCACGCACACACGTGCCACATGGCGGCCCGCACACACGCACTCAAGGACACACACACACCCACGTGCACACGCACGAACTGTGGTGTTTACCGAGGCTTCATCGGTGGCGTCTGTGCTCACATGAACCCGCGCTTGATTGTTACGTGAGAAGGGAAACAAAGGAAGATTGTCAAATGTAATCAACCGCTACTGAGGATGGAGAAAATCTAAAGCATTTCAAGTCCTTACCCAAGCTTGAAACCCTACTTTTGACACTCTAAACCTGTCTTGAAACCCTAATATGAAACACTAACCCTGTCTTGAAACACCACTTGACACGCTAACCCTCGCCTTGGAACCCGAGCCCTCGTTTGAAAGCCTAACATGAAGCCCTAACCTGGATTCTAAATTCTGGCACATGCTTGAAACCCTACTTAGACACTTGAACCCTTGCTTGACACCCTAAATCAAAACCCTTGCCTTGCCTTGAAATCACTCTAACCCTGGCTTGAAAGCCTAACGAGGTTTTAATATGTGGCACAGACTTGAAACCCTACTTTTACCCTCCAACCCTGACTTAAAACCCTAATTTGAAACTCTGATCTTTTCTTTAAAATGTTCAATTTTAATACTAATTTGAAACCCTACCCTAGTCTCGGCACCCAAAGCCTAGTTTGAAACCCTAATTTGAAACCCCGACTTTGTCTTGGAACCTTTAAACTAATTCAAAACGTTAACCTGTCTTGAAATTCTATCCCAGAGTTGAAAACCTGCTTGAAACCCTAATTTGAGGACCTTAACCTTGTTTGGCATTCTAACCCGGGCTTGAAACCCTCATTTCAAACCGTATCCCTGTCTCGAAACTCTACATTGAAACCCTGAATCTGTCTTGAAATCTTAATCTGAAGCCCTTAACCTCAATTGAATTGAAACCCAAACCTAGATTTGAAACCCATCCATCCATCCATCCATTTTCTGTACCGCTTGTCCTCACAAGGGTCGCGGGGGGTTGCTGGAGCCTATCCCAGCTGGCTTCGGGCAGTAGGCGGTGGTACACCCTGAACTGGTTGCCAGCCAATCGCAGGGCCTAGATTTGAAACCATACCTCAAAACCCAAACTCTGGCTTGAAAGCCTAAACGGAAGCAGCAAGCTGTTTTTTTTTCTTTCTTTTCCCCAGCATCAGTTGTCGGTTTCTCTTCTCTCTCTCTCGCTCGCAGGCAATGCGTGAGAGGAGCCGGACTCGCCGAGGCGATTGAGACGCGCCGAAGGCATTAAGCGGTGTCACGAGGAAATTAAAGGCCAGATCGCTTTCTTAATCAGAGCACAAGCGCTCTGGTTAAGGAGGAATTAGGGTGGACAGCTGCTGTGTGGCTCGCTCGCTTGCTCTCTCACTCTTCTCATTTCTCATTTATTAGCGGGGAGGCCTTCATTTGTACATGAAACAACATTAACGGTATGTTACAATTGATGTCATGTAAAAAATTGAGTTTCAGATAAAAATGACTATGACATGAAATCATTCGTTAGAAAGCCAATGTTTGCAACCCAGGTGAAAATGTACGTATTTCTGTACAGTATTTCACTCAGCAGCGCCCCCTGGAACGGTAGAAAAAAAAAATCTCTGCCGCCACCAGTTTCTAGCGAGCTGAATTCTCGCGGTATTCTTGTGTTCACAAACTTCCGAGAATACATCTTGTACCCGAGCCCGTTGATTTCCACCGATCGCTCGGACCAATCACAGCGCGGCATTGTGTTTGGGGGGGGCGTGATACGCAGCCCAGATGTGACGAAACCAGGAAGCCAGCGCATACGCCGGGGCAAATAAACAAACCTAACATGGACGAATGGACGCTCCAATTAATTCTGTTCTCACAGATTTACTCACCGTTTCCTTGTTGAATGTTGAACAGCGAGAGGAGCTTTGGCATTTTTAGCTGGTAAGGTAAAGATATTCGTGCTCTCCCCCCATTCCCCCCCCCCCCCCCTTCGACAAGAACAAAGACGACATTGTCAATCGTGGCCGTGATTGGTCGAAACAAATGTGCACAATGCCGCATCGTCCAATCAGCTCGAAGTATTGTACAGAATGTCCCGCCTTTCCCGAGCAAATCACCGAGGAGCAGTCGCAGATTGTTATTGCGGAGAAAACTCTTCGGCCAATCACAATATCAATCTGGCTATTGCCGGGGTTAACCAGTTTCACCAACTGACACAAAATTGGTTGCACTAAAGCGTTTCAAGGAAGCATTCGCTACATTTCACAAGCCACATGCACTTTCCAATTTCAGGACAGAAATAGATTTTCATTTTTTTTTTCTTTTTTTTTCTTTAAGAGCTCAGTATTGTTCATTCGGAAATGTCATCATCATTGCTCTTTTTTTTATTTTCTTTTTTTTTATATATATATATATATTTTTTTTTGTTTGTTTGTTTTGTGTGTGTGTGTGTGGGTGAGAATGTGTATGTGCGTGCGTGCGTGCGTGTATTTGTTAGCTCACCAGACCCGAGGGGACCGAAGAAAACCAAGGAAGGTGAAATCCAGCACCGACCAGACACCCCCCACCAGAACTCCTCCCCAGCCCAAGAAACATCCAGACCCCAACAAATCCAAAAAACATAAAATCAGGGAGGCCTCAAGAGACCAAAGGAGAGACCGAGAAAAGGAAGGAAGGACAGACGAAGCCGCGTGAGATCCGCAATAGATATCCGAAATAGATTTTCAAATGAGTGTTTCCAGAGAGGGTTTCGGTTTCAAGCCAGGGATGGATTTAAAAAATAAATAATTATTATTGTCTTGAAACCCTAATTTGCAACGTCCAATCCCTCTCTTGGAACCATAACCTGTCTTGAAACTTTTATTTGAAAATTAACCCTCTTCAAAACCTTACTAGAAACTATCTTAAAACGCTATCACTGTCTGCAAACACACCTTTAAAGATCAATCCCCGTTTCCAATCCCTGTTTTCAAACCCTAACCCAATGAAAAAACATTAAATCTGAAAAATTGCCCCTATCTTCAAAACCTTACTTTAAACAATAACCCTAAATCTTAAAACCGTATCCCTGTCTGGAAACACTCATTTAAAAATGGATCCCGGTCTTGAAACCCTCAATTCAAACCCTAACCCCGTCTGGAAACTAATTTGAAAATCAATAAAACCCTAACCTGTGTTAAAAAACAGTAAAAAGTTATTATTTTGTACAGAATGAATTTGATAACTACATTATTTAACTTTAAAAAACAAAATTTTCCACTTGCTGTCGACTGAAGATGACAACGCCTGTGCTGAGGAAGTAGGTAACGACCAATCACAGCTCACCTGTTTTCTGGGTTTTGGTCAGCAAACTGAGCCATGATTGGTCGTTACCTACTTCCTCAGCACAGGCGATGTCATCTGCAGTCGACAGCAAGTGGAAAAATTTGCATTTAAAGGTAAATAATGAAGCTACCAAATTAATTCTGGACAAAATATGAACTTTTTGCTGCTGAAAATGGCTCAATTTAAATTCGAAGTCCTATCCCTGTCTTGACACGATGATTTGAAGTCTTCACCTTGAAACCGACGTGAAACCCTAACGCGAGACCCTCATTTGAGGGGCGAGAACAGGAAGTATTCCATTTTGTTTTGAAGCAGCCAGTTTGGGCGCATTCCAGGGCTTGTACTGGGGAATTTGATGTCGGAAGCAGGTAACCTCGACAGATGGGCGATGCAAAATTGCAAAGCATTTCCCCCCCCCCCCCCCTTCCCTTAATATGGGAGGAGCGTGGCATCAAATGATGTTTCCGAGGATTCGCTGTGAAAAGCGAGCGTTGGCGCCCTTTGCTTGGCTGCTTTTAATTATCTTCAGGAGCAGCAAATGAAGACCCTTTTCCTCTAATATGTGCCATAAAACAGCACGCAGTGGAGAAATTGTTTTGGTGGCGTTCCAAGAGTGGCAGTCGCGGCCCCCGCGGTTGACAGATGAGCTGTCGCCGTCATCGCGCGCCTCCATTTTTACACCTGAGGAGAAGCGAGCTTTCGCCGAGGATTTATTGAGGCCCGGCTCACCAAAGTTCACGTGTCACTCCACTTTTTTAGCCAAAGCGAACGCAGCGCATCAATTTTCATTTGTGGGTTAAATCAGCGGAATGAAGCGGAATGATGCCCTCGGGCTCAGATGCCAGCTTCTGTTTGGACATTGGATGCAAATTCTCCCCATTAATTATCTGGGAAAAAAAACGAGGAGACCGTGGCGAACTGATCAGCTTCGTGGATCTCGCTATCTCTCGGTAGATGTTTGATTAACATGAATATATTGACAATATACGGAATCTCCCAAATTTCTCATACGAACACAGTGGTGCCTGGAGATAATGTTAGTCGCTCTTCGTTGAGGATAAAGAACATATGCTTGAGAGTAGGAAATCGGGCCCGATCACAATTTGACAGATGTCAAGTGAGCAAAAGTCTACACACGCCTGTCTAGTTTTTTGTGTGAAATAAAAACACAGAAAAGAAAGAATATATTGCTGGTGTGGGGCTGGAACTTCCTCTGTCACAATTTCATATTTTTCACAAATCTATACTATTGGTCAATCCACACGATGTTATTATTATTTATTTTATTTTATTCATTAATGTATTTATTTTTTCCAATTAAAAAATAATATATATATATATATATATAAATATATATTCTTTTTTTTCCCAGTGGGTGACAAAAGGTCTTTTTTATTATTAGTCAAAAATCACAGATATATATATTTGCAACTGAATTCTAAATCCTGCTCTTGAATTCAACGCTAAAATCTAAAATATCAAAGTACGACGTTTCACAGGCTGCACCTAAAAAAAAAAATGCCGAAATGCGCATTTTCTCGGCATCAGTATAAAGAAAGAGTTGATGTTGGTTAGTGTGTTTGTGAGCGGGGACTGAGGCGGAAGGGGTTGGGGGGCAACACAACAGATGGCGCGCCACGCTGCGAAAGACATCGGCTGCCACGGGTGGGGATAGGGGGGGCTTAGGGGCGTTAGGGGGGCAAGTGGGGGCAGATAAATGAAAGTGGGAGGAGGGGGGGGGGCTTTTTTCCCCATAGTGCCAACGGGGATGATGAGGAGGAGGAGGAGGAGGAGGAGGAGAAGGACTAGTTGTGTGTTTGCATGTGTGTTTATGTGCATACCTCCATGTGTGAAGATAGAGAGGCTAACACACGCGCGCGCGCACACACACACACACACACCTGCACACAGCTAGTGGAAAAGCCTCCACGCGACCATGCTGGAAATTACTTTTAACCCAGTTGTTGTGATGAACAACAAATTGGGATGGTCACGTCACATTAATCAGCCGGCGGCAAAATGAACATGTGTGAAGGAAATGTAATCACTCTGCTTTTTGTTTTTTATTCCGTCACAATCAACTTATCATTTGAAGTGCTCAGCCAACAACTTTAAAAAGGAGACAAACAACTTGTGTTGCACTTTCCTAAAATGAAGACAATCTATTGATGTCGCATATTCTCCGCAAAAAAGACAAATGATTGCTGTTGCATTGTCCTAAAAAGAAAAACTATCAATGTATTGAAAAAGAAAAAAAATTATATTGCACTTTCCTAAAAAGAAGACAAACAACTTGTGTTGCACTTTCCTAAAATGAAGACAATCTATTGATGCAGCACATTATCCACAAAAAAAGACAAATGATTGCTGTTGCATTGTCCTAAAAAGAAAAACTATCAATGTATTGAAAAAGAAAAAAAATTATATTGCACTTTCCTAAAAAGAAGACAAACAACTTGTGTTGCACTTTCCTAAAATGAAGACAATCTATTGATGCAGCACATTATCCACAAAAAAAGACAAATGATTGCTGTTGCATTGTCCTAAAAAGAAAAACTATCAATGTATTGAAAAAGAAAAAAATTATATTGCACTTTCCTAAAAAGAAGACAATCTATTTTATAACGATATAATTATATTGTATAATAATGAAGCGAAACGACCCCCACTGTTGTTCTGACACACACCAGCCCGGTTGGTATATATGGTGCTGCGTACTGAACAGATGTTGTGGAATTTAACATGCAAAACAAAAACCCACTAAATTCAACACACACACACACACGAACACACACATGAACACACACGTACCCCCTCCACCCCCACCCCCCAGCTGGCCCCGCCATCAACGTGCCATGTGGCGCTTCATTCCCTCTGGCATTCCCACTCTGGCAAGTCGGCCGCGTCTGGCAACTGGAAAGATGGAGGCACATGCGTGCGCACACACGCCGTTCACTATTTTGTCGCCATACTTTATGTAGAGATGTAACGAAACGTCGCGGGCATTCGGAGCATTCTATGCGTTGCGGTAAGTTTGAATGCGTACGCGTGAGCGTAACCCGTCACGCCGTTATGGGCGCATGCCAAGCTCGCGAGGCCGCTTGGGAACGGCCGGCGGAATTCCAGTTACCATGGAGATGTCCAAGCTCATCGGTAATAGAATCTCAACTTGAGAGAGATTAATTCAGGGGGATTGAGTTGATTTATTCATCCTGTCGGACGCTTCCCCCAAACGCTTGCTCTGATCTTCCGGCTCTGATGGGCGCTTATTACCTCTGCCAAGGCGCTTCTGGTGTTTGTCATTTTTGCGGAATTAGAAAAAGCTACGCAAAACCTTTTCTTACACAGCGATCACACAAAATGGCTGCGTAGGAGCTGGGAGATCTTTCGTGATTTTTTTAAAAAATGCTTTGGAAGAAAATCCAGCGAAGGCGTGACGTCGTTCTTACACATGCACACACAGGTTTGTTTTACTATCTTTGTGGGGCCATCTCATTGGCATAATGCATTTCATAAAAAATGATTGCCTATCCCTATTCCTTACCCCAACTTCAACCATAACCCAATTCAAACCTAGACTCTAAAACCAAGTCTTGGCCCTAAAAAAGAGGTCTAAACTTGTGGGGCCCAGCAAAATGGCCCCACATGGACGGGTGGGTCCCCACAACTCTGTGAAATCCCAGAATGCTGGTCCCACTATGTCACAATAACAAGACCACACGCACGCACGCACGCACGCACGCACGCACGCACGCACGCATCCCAGAGGCAGCAAAAGTACAACTCTTGACAGTAATAAAGTAAAAGTACAGATACAGAATGTGTGCAGGAACAAACTCTGGTCAAAGGAGATTGATTCAACTGGTGTACTTAAGTAACAAAGTGTGAGATTCTGTCAAGTACAAAAGTAACACCGTGAAACATTGATCGATTCCCCACTTTTTCAGAAAGTGCAACTTGTCCTAATTTTAGGAAAGTAACATTAATAGATTTTCTTCTTGTTTGGAGAATTGTTTTTATACTTTTTTTGTAAAGCACAACACTGACAGTTTGTTCTCATTTTAGGAAAGCTCAAAGCGCAACATCGATCATTTTTCTCTTTTTTAAAAGAGCAATATTGATAGAGTGTCTTCATTTTAGGAAAAGTCAACTTCAACCATTTTTCTTCGTGTTTTGTTTCTCTTCTTTTTCGGGAAGGTCAAACTCAATAGTTTGTCTTCAATTTAGGAACGTGTAATATCAACCATTTATTTTTCAAAAAGTGAGTATTGAAAGATGATCCGCATTTTGGGAGTACAACTTCAAGAGTTTGTCTTGTTAGAGAGTGCAAAAATACTTTTTCTTCTTTTTCTGAAAGTGCAATCATCTTCATTTTAAGTCAGGACAACAACAATAGCTTTATTTTGCGTTCGTTTTAGAAAAGTGCAACTTCAATAGTTTGTCTCATTTGAGTGTGCAACATCGATCACTTTTCTTTTTCGGCGAGTGTGACATTGATGTTTGTCCTGATTTTAGGAGAGGACAACATTACTGGTTTGTCTTCATGTTTGAAGAGTGCAACAATCATTTTGTTCCTTTTTCAGAAAGTGCAAAACTGACAGTTCATCTTCATTTTAGGATTGTGGGCAAAATCCAAAATGTGTCCTTTTTGGAAAGTACAAAGTAAATCTATTTTATTCTTGCAAAAAATCTCGGATTCATTATTATGACAACAACAAAAAATATCCCCAAAATGAATAGCAAATGCGGATTTTTGGCGCCAGTCCGACCTCTTGTAATGATCGCAAATATACTCAAATATTATGGAGGTGGGTGACGAAAAGAAGTTTCATTTGTGCACTCAGGTTGACAGTTTGATGCCGCACAATAAAAAAAAACCATAATTACGGAGCATTAATCTCTTTGCGCAACTCAATTTAAGAAGTGACAAAACGATAAATCCAGACAGCAGATAATGGTCATGAAGAACATTATGCCTTCACTTTGCTCTCAGCTGAATGCATCCATCACGCATAGGAAGCGAGCGTAAATCTTGAGAGCCCTTGACGGCACTTTTTGAACGCTGTTAAAAGTCACTCCGTCGCTAAGTTCATAATTGGACCAGTGTTTATGTTCCTATACGCATAAATTCATTCATGAGCGCATATGCATGAGCATATGTTCAATACCAGCATGTCTCTATGCGACCCTCATGTCACCCCCCCCACCCGAATTCAGTGGATGAGTGCCCCCCCCCCACGCCTTCCACCAACCTTCCTCTGCCGCCTCACACCCACACGGGGAGCTCCTCTCCTCTCCGCTCCGCTCCTCTCCTGATAATCTTTTAATCCAAAGAGGCGCGCACTCCGTTCCGTTTTCTCGCAACCCAACTGAGACACACTTGACAAAGTCATCATGGTGCATCGCCGCTGCAAATATTGGCATCCACTCTAATTGACGCCATACCTCAGTAAGTCCTCTTGAACAAACAAACGCCTCACCCCAAATTGCAATCCTCAGAAGAAATTGGTAGGAACTGTAATAAGAAGGCTATTGTTGTTGCTGACCAAAATAGCAGCAACTAGCGTCTCTCAGGTTGACTGATGCGCTTGCTCAGCTGCGTTCTAGGGAGGACTTCAATAGTTTGTCTTCTTTTTCAGAAAGTGAAATGTTTACAATGTGTTTAGACAAGAGCTTTGCAAATAGTTTGTCTTCTGTTTGGGGGAAAAAAGGTTTGTTTTATTTATGGGGAAACACAGCATCAAGAGCTCCTTTTTCAGAAAGTTCAACTTCAGTAGTTTGTCTTCTTTTTCAGAGAGTGAAGTATCTACAGCAGATCTTAGGCAAGTGCATTGACAATCGTTTGTCTTTCCTTTGGTAAAATGCATCATCAAGAGTTTCTTTTTCAGAAACAGTTTGTCTTATTTTTTCGGGAAGTACATCAAAAGTTTGTCTTCTTTTCAAGAAAGTGCAACAACAATGGTTTGTTTTCTTTTTGGGAAAGCAAATCAAAAGTTTATTTTCGTTATGGGAAATCTTATATCAATAGTTTATTTTTCAGAAAGTTAAACATTCAATTTGTCTTCTTTTTGGGAAAGTCTAACATGAATAGCTTGTTTTCTTTTCCAGAAAATGCAACAACGGTTTGTTTTCTTTTTGGGAAAGTAAATCAAAAGTTTTGTTTTGTTTTGGGAAATCTTATATCAATAGTTTCTTTTTCGGATAGTTAAACATTCAATTTGTCTTCTTTTTGGGAAAGTCTAACATGAATAGTTTGTCTTCTTTTCCAGAAAATCCAACAACAATGGTTTGTTTCTTTTTTAGAAGAACATCAAAAATGTGTTTTCTTGTTGGGCAACAACAATAGTTTCTTCTTTTTCAGAAAGTACAAAGTGCTTGAACAATGGCAATAAATGCAACTGCAACAATTTGAACAGTCTGGATTGTACTCTAAAAATACTGCAGTGTGCTTGCAGTGGTGCACTGCATCCCAATGATGGCTGTTCCTAATATTTTGGCCGGCAAATTGACTGAGCGTTATTATGTTTGTCATTTTCGATACGAGCACTGAGAACAACAGACGGCGGCCAACGAGGTGAAATCTGCACAAGGTCAAACGTGCTTTGAGGTCAAAGTCGAAAACTGCGGGGAGGCGGCTGAGGAGTCGAGGACAGAGATTAAAGTGTGTGTGTGTGTGTGTGTGTGTGCGTGCGTGTGCACGTGTGTGTGTTGAGAGCATCTGTGTGTTTGAATTCAGTGACAGATGTTCATTAGTCTTTGACAAGCCCGCACTGCTCACGTCTCGAAGCAGTGAAGGCATGAACAGAAGGACCGGAAAAAAACATCTTTGCCTTTCAGAGAGGTTTTAAAAAACAACAACCTTGTTATCATTTTTACCATAAATACATTTTGTATCGGTTACTAGCTTGCAGGGTCTAACAATGCTCATCTCGCTCCGCGGCTGCGAACGGAGCCTTTTGCATTGCCAACATTTTCATTGAAAGCGGCTTCTGCGTAAATGGCAACGGCGGTTTATTGACATACAGTTTTCAAAAGCTAAATTGTAATTCAGAGATTTGTTTTCGAAATACGTTTCATTGCTGAAAATCGTGCAAAGGCCGGTACTAAATCGTGGGGTTGTAGCGATGAATTGTTTTCTCTATTTCAGTTTTACTGATGTTTTGGCTAACATTAGCCACGCTACTTAGCCATGTTATCTGACTTCACTCATAATCATTTTCCTTTTGAACTTTTATTTTCTTTCTTTCACTTTTATTTTATATGTTGTATTGCATATGTTCCAAGAAAAAAAAAGGGAAATTTAAAGTGTTATTTTCTCGAAATATTGCCCCCGCCCTAATACGCCGTGCTATTCTAACGTAGCTATTTTGCAGGAACTCTGCCTGGAAAAGTCTACTGATACGAACTCTGCGGCGTTCTTTCGCTTTGGCATTGTCAAATCTTTTCTGCTTTTGCTGTGCTTCCGCGCAAAAAAGGGAAGGCGGTTTACAGACACCAAATGTATTGTCCAAAGACTTTTGTCAATAGCGTGCACATTTTGAAAGGACTCTATATGAGTTTTGAGACTTTGTGTGTGCATGTGTGTGTGTGTGAAGCCTGAGGCGAGGGTGCGATGTACTGAGAAAAAGTGTTAGCCGGCAGTGACCGCCGAGCAGAGAAAGGTGATGCGAAACGTGTACTTGTGATTTGGATGAAAATTTGGGGAAAAAAAAACAAAACAAGAAAAAGTAAGTGCAGTGTGAAGCTGCAGGGATACCCAAAAAGAAGAAGAAGAACAAAAAATGGAGGCAATGAGTTGGACTGAATACCATGTGACAGGTCCAGCTGGGAGTTTGCCCACCCCGCAGCACTGCAAAACCCCTCAATATGGACGCCAATTACTGCTGCCCGCGTGACCGTGCCATGGCGGCGGCGGCGATGGCGGCTTCGCCGGCATCCTCCTCTTCCTCGCCTCTCCTGGCTTCACCCTCCCCTTTTTGCTCATTGCCTCACACTGCCTGGAAGATAAATAAATAAAGAAAGAAATGGAGAGGGAAAAAAAAAAAAAAAAAAAAAAACACTCCTGCCATCTGTGCGGCAAACACCACTGCATAATAGACACTCGGCGGCCACTTCATTAGGTACACCTGCACAAGCTAATGAGCTCCATGACAAGAAAGTAAACATAACACTTCCTTTTGTGAATATATTTATTATCTTTTGCGCCGACGTAGAACTGAAAAAAGGGCCTTATATTAGAGGGGGGGGGGCAATTACATTTCCACTTTTATTTGTAATATTTGACATTTTTGTAATCGATGACAAGCAAAAGTGTCATTTCAAGCCAAAATTATTTACGACGACTATGAAGAAAGGATAGAAAAATGTCAACACATCAAAATGCTAATCACTGTTTGAAGAAAAAAAAATGCAGTCTACATTTAACACTTTACACATTTAAGAGGCTGCTAATGTGTCTAGAAGCTCAAGTGCTGCTGTTTTGGTTAGCAACGGAGCACCAAAAACCCAAAGATGAAGACTTTACTTACAAAAAACGTCACCTGTTGCCTTATTGAAGTTGAATTAATAATACAACAGTCAACGGAAAATATTTTACACAATAATTCATTCCCCACTCATTTATAACTCTGCATGTTTAATGACACTCTCAACTACTTATATTATTTATATATATTATATTTGTGTGTGTGTGTGTGAAGCCTGAGGCGAGGGTGTGATGTACTGCGAAAAAGTGTTATTTTGTCAAGTGGATGACTTAAGTCCATCAAAAAGGCAATTATTATGCCTGTAAATGCATTTCCACCCCGAATGAACCTTAAATATGTGGCATCTCTTCTTTTTTTTAAACTCCACAATTTGGACATATTTTCACCAACATAAACAATGAATAAAATATGCCACTTGATAATAGTGCAAAATGCCCCAGATGGGAATGAAGACCTATATTTCAGCACAAAATGAACAATTTGATGGGTCATTTAATTAACATTTTTGCACGGTATTTATAAGGGATTTTACAGACATTCATTTAACGAATAGACTTGAACTAATTGATTGGATGCTTATTAAATCCATATCGCAAATAAAGAAAGAAAAGGACTCCAACCAAAAAAAATCATTGCACATTATAAATGAGACCAACTGCATTCTCTTGCATTCAAGGAATAATTATTATTATTGTTAAAAAAAATGCAGATTTTTTTTTTTCTTCCTCTCCATGCAGGCTGTGCTGGAGTAATGAACAGATGCTGGTGGAATTAGGAAAGAAACACCGGGGCCCTCCCACAAGGGCCCTGCACGTTTGGCCGGGCTGCAACATGCGTGTCGTGCGTGCGTGCGTGCGTGCGTGCCATGCGTGGCCTGGCGTGGCGTGGCGCAGCTGCATGCGTGCACGATGCTGGTGATTTGCTGCGAATCGCTGCCACCTGTTATCGGCCCGCTAAATTCTGATGCAAAAAGTGCATTTATGACCCGCTCTCAAATCGATTCCTATAGATTGTAGAGATAAATTATGTATATGTATTTTTAAAAATAAGTTATTTGTATATATATATTTTTTTATTCTCGTGGCATTAATTTTCGTTATCTAGCAATGTTTTCGTCAATTTTTACTTCAGCTTTTTTGGTAAACTGCAAAAAATAATAATAATAATACTTTTCAATTTTAAGACTGCCTGGTCTTTTTTAAAAGCCAGTGTGTGTATTTTTAATTGACAGGTTTCTTGATTCTGCCCTTTGAAATGTGACTTTCTAGTTCATTTTAAATAAAAAATTCAGCTCGGTTTTTTTTGGATTAAAAGTTGGAAAGATGATGACAAAACTATCGAGTCGTGCAAGGGCCACTAAATTCATATTAATGTTCGCTATTGTGTGATATTTGATTTATTTATTGGATTAGAGAGTCTGCCTGCAGAGCCTCGCGGACTTGACCACCGAGGCAACATATGGGACCCACAGGCGGTGGTCCAACATGGCGCCTGCATGCTCCCCATCACTATTATTATTATTAGCATCAATTGGGAGAAATTTGCACTGATGTCAACTGGCCTATACGCACATTTGAAATTTTTCTTCCCATCCTTTGAACATGTAAATTATGGAATTTATGATTGACGAATTATTTTATTTCTACCGTTAAATTTGTATTTTGTTACTTCAACTGGTGTTTTGTTCTTGTCGTGTATTTATGTTTCAATCAACCAAACCAAACATTATTGCGAGTCTGACATTGTCACGGAAAATCATGCAACCTTCATGCAGTAATTTGAGAATTCAGTTAGCTGATTATATTCAATTAAGATGCAATGAGTTTCATGCAAATTAAAAGCCTGATAATAATGTGCACTTACACACTTTGGAAACAGTTAAATGTTTGCGTTAATATGGAACTGCCCCTAAATATAAATAAAATGATCTCAAAGTTTGTGGAAGTTAAAACATTTTGCAAAACAATTAATTGCATGAAATATATGCAAGAAACGGGATTTTATTTTATTTTAAATACTTTAAATCAATGCATTGAGTTCATAATGGCTTCACACCACATATGCATTTATAGTAATGTATCGGCCTAATCTAATCTTTTCTTTTTTTTGCTTCAATAGTTGAAAATACTGCAGAATTGTCGAGGGCGAGTGCACTTGAGTAAATGACAAACAAATATAAATCATGTTTTATTTGTGTGTTTCGTTTCTATTACATGTGTCTGGCCATTTTGCGCACACGCACACACGCACATCCGCACACAACACACACACTCACACACACATATACCGCACAATGAACAACAGCATGTAATCAGATTACAGGAGCAGATACGGATTGTCAATTGTGGAAAAAGGCGCTGATGTCCTCGTAGGGGCCCACGGCGCGCTCGTGGTGGCCCTCGTGGAAGGGGGGGATGTTCTCGGAGTGCGCGCCCCCGCCGCGCGCTCCCGAGGGGCCAAACGTCAACGCGCGTCCGGCTCGGGAGTAATGCATAGACGAGTAGTGATAGTTCCGCTCGGCTTCCAGCTCTTGCTGCTTCCCGGACTGGCCCTGCACGCCGACGCCCAAGCAGCCGCCCGGCGGGCTGTGCTGGCCCTCGTAGTCCGGGCTCAGGTAGTCCGGGGAGGCCCCGCCCCCGCCGTAAGCGGCCTCGTAGCCGCCGCCGCCGTACGAGTGGCCGCGGAGGTTGAGGGGCCCGCCGCCAGGGGCTTGGTAGTTGGGGCTGGCCAGGCGGCACCGGTACGACGCCGCGGCCGCCGCAGCCGCCGCCGCCGCCGCCGACGACGACGACGACGAGTACGGGTGCAAGGAGAAAGGCGAGCCGGCCATGTGGAAGCGCCCCGCGTCCGGTTCGGTGAGGAAGTTGCGCGTGTTGAGCTGCAGGCATCCCGCCACCAGGTTGGTGGTGGGCTGCGAGAGTCCCTTGCACAACATCTGCACGTAGTTGACCACATCCGGGCGCTTGCCGTTGCGCAGGATCTCGCCCAGCGCCAGGATGTAGTTCTTGGCCAGGCGCAGCGTCTCGATTTTGGACAACTTCTGCGTCTTGGAGTAGCACGGAACCACCTTGCGCAGGTTGTCCAGCGCGGAGTTCAGGTCGTGCATGCGCGTGCGCTCCCGGGCGTTGGCCTTCACCCGGCGCACTTTGGTGCGCTCCACGCGGGGCCCGCTCGTCTTGCGCTTCTTCGGACCGCGTTTTTTGCCGCCTTTGTCCCCGGCGCCTTCATCCTCGCCGTTCTCCTCCTCCTCCTCCTCTTCCTCCTCCTCCTCCTCCTCCTCCTCCTGCTCCTCGTCCTCCTCCTCGTCTGCCATTTCGGACTCGGCTCGGCTGCTGCTGTCCCCGCAGCCGCGAGCCTCGTCCAGCTCGTCGTCCCCGGCCAGGTGCGCCTGATGCTCGTTCTTCACCTTGCCGTCCGGGGTGTCGGCTGCCCAGTCGGCCGCCAGCCTCTGGACGTCCGGCAGAACCTCACTGAAGAGACGGCTCAACATTGTCACCTGCAACACAGGAGGCGGGGTCCCGCGCGCGCGGTGTTTATATCCACTCTATGATGTCATCTTTAAGGGTGAAGCTTGACCAAAAAATAAATAAATAAATGGATGAGCCAGGTCACATGATTAGGTGCACCTGTAACGTGATGACAATGGAGGGATGTGTCAGGCCATATTATTAGGGACAACATGGCATTATGAGATGCAAAATGGCTGGACATCAATGTCAGGTCACATGATTAGAAACACCTGCAAAATGAGACGATAGGGAAAAATAGGACGAATGGGTGAAGGTTGAATCCTGGAAATGGACCTTGCCAGGTCACATTATTAGGTACACTTGTAACATGTGAGACAGGGAATGGATGTGCCTGGTCATATCATGAGGGACAGAAGACAACATGGTTGGAAATTGATGTGTTGGTGACAGGCGGGAAAAAATGATGCATCGGTAAAGGGGAATGGATGCGGGGAGTCACATTATTAGGTACACCTGTAACATGAAATGACAAAAAAAAAGTTTAAGGGTGAATGAGCCAGCCCATTTCATTAGGGACACCTACAACATGGGATGTAAAAAAAACAAAAATGAAAATAAAATAAAAAGTCTACAACCTGGTATGTAAAAAAAAACCAACAACCTTGAATTGCACGTCTCGGGACACATTATTAGGGACACCGGCAGCATGGGATGAGACACAAAATGGCTGCAAATGGATGTCTTGAGTCACATAATTCGGGACATGTAAACATGGGATGCAACAAAATGGCTGCAAAAGGATTCCTTCAGTCACATTATTAGGAACACCTTTATCAGGATGAGACAAAATGGCTGGCAATGGATGCGTCTGGTCATATTATTAGGTACACCTGCAACATGTGATGACACACAAAAAAGGGGGTGGGGACTAGATGTGTTGGGCCACATTATTAGGTACACCTCCAACATGGGATGACAAACAAAAAAGGATGGATTGGGTCACATTATTAAGTACGCCCTCAATACATGACACAAAATGGCTGCCAGCGTATGTGCCCGGTCATACTATTAGGGACATCTTCAACTTGGGATGAGACAAAAGGGGCTGGACATGGATGGGTCACATGATTAGACGGCGATCAGACACGCACACACACGCACACAGGTGTTCCTAATATTATGACTGTCGTTTTAGCATGTCCAATAGTCAAATCAGCACTTTGAAACTGTCATATTTGTAAAGGGCGTGGCGTGCAGGTGTACCGAATGGTCTGACTGATGAGGTTCATCAGTCCTACATATAAGATATTTTACATGAAATAAATAAATAAATGAATCACTCACTTTGTAATTGAAATGCTCTCCCAGCACAGAATTTCCAGCCTGATTACCAAAATGTCAAATTTGAATCTGAAAAAGTTTTCCGAGAACCCTGATTAAACTCCAAAATGTCATTTTTATTTTGAATAATGATTATTGAGGTTATTGTTATGTTAAAAAAAAAAAAAAAAAAAAACATCTCACCTTGGCGTAATTTGTCAATAAACGCAATTCATTACTTAAATTGAAAATCAATATAAAACACACTCAAAACCATATAGTGAGATGCCATCAGCTTTTTCCCCACCATTTTCCATCTAATATCATAAACACGCTGCCATATATCTCGTGAAGTATCCCGCGCGCGCGCGCGTGTGTGCACCCGCGCATACGCGTCCCCCGTTCTGGCTCCATGAATGACAAAAAGATGGCCGTGCGTGTGTGGACTAATGATGAAATGATGAAAAGAAAGAAAAAAAAAGACGTCAATTTGAGAAGAACCTACCTGCGGTTTGTTTACACCATGTCGACGAGATGTGATGCAGGGCGAAGAAGAGGCTGCCGTGTGGTCCCCGCTCGTGCGCCCGCCTACCTTCCTCTTCCTCTTCCTCCTCCCCTTCTTCTTCTTCTTCTTCTTCTTCTTCTTCTGCGGCCACCCTGCCTGCGTGTGCAGCCCAGACGCGCGGGTGACTTGCGTAGCGGGGCTGTGTGATGCCAGGCCCATATGGCTGGCACGTCATTGGCAAGAGCCATCACATGAGAGCCGCTGATTGACATGCGGCCGCATTCACCCAGACTGGCTTTCACCCCCCCTGGGGCGGGCTGCTGGGTGAGGTGGGGGTGGGGTGGGGGGGGGGGGGTTGAGAAGAACTCGCCATCTGTCAGCGGGCGCTGAAAGGCAAAATGAAATAAGCGGTAAGTGAGTGGATTCACACTGGTTCTGTTTTAGAGGGGGAAAAAAATGGGGTCAATGGCAAAAAGGTTACATGTAATCCCCATCAGAGGCGTCCATTTTTAAAGCATTCCAAACAAGAGTTGCACCGGATTGAGGGGAGGGTGTCTCATAAAGGTTTCAGAAAAAGGGTTGGAGTTTCAAATTAGGGTTCGAAACACGAGTAAGGGTGTCAAATGAGAGTTTAGAACCAGGGTTAGGGATTCAAACTAGGGCTGGGTATCGATTCTAATTTCGATTCACAAGAATTCAGTTCGATTTGATTTGGATCTCCCCCCCCCCCCGATTCGATTCACTTCAGTTTAATCCGATTTCGATTATTAATTATAGCACATCATGTGTTTTTTTTTCAATTTACAATTGCAAATATAAACTTAAAAGATTCTGAATTGTCTTAAAGTGCAATAAGCCAGATCTTTCATAAATTTAAGAAAATACTTTAAAATTCATGTGAATGGTAAATTTCAAGAAAAACAGTAAGATACAAAAGATTGGCCTTTAAAATTATATATTTCCTAACAATGTATGGGAAGAAAGTGATTGAAATATTTGATTCATGGTTTTATCAATTGATATTGGGCTAGAAAATCGATTATTCGATTTTTTTAAAAACCCAGCCCTATTTCAAACTTCATTTTTGGGTTTCAAATAGAGCTGTCAAAATCAATTGATTAATCAACAACTATTTTAATAATCGAGTAATCGTTTGGAGTCATTTTTTTATTTAAAATTGTCCAAATCCTCTGATTTCAGCATATCAATTCGGATTTTATACACTTTTCTGACTAGGATTTTAGGTAGGGCCCGGCCGATTAATCAGCCACTGATTATAGGATTATTGACCTACAAACATTGGCCAAAACAATTGGCCAATTGGGCCAAATGGCCGTTTAGTTTCCGCTTTAAACATTATCGAAGAAAACCCAAGTTTCCGACGCTGTGAAAGTACCCTGAATTCATCGTTTTGCTTGCGTAGCATTAGCAAATAGCAAGTGTGTAGCGTATGTTAATCTCGTTATTCTGTTGTCCCCCAAGCAAATTTGAAGCGGTTTAATGACACCCCAGTTTGAGTTAACTGTAAAACTAAACACACGACGTTAAGAATTACATCCACTGTTTATTTAAATACAAAACATACTTCATTTTTAAAACATTGCTAGCCTAGTGCTAATGCTACAGGAAGTTAGCATCGTCTCATTTGACAACATGAGCGCAATCATTTTCTTATCATTTGTTTCCATATGACAAGAAAAGAGGCAATCGCCCAGTCAATCATGCTAAACATTACCAAAGGCATATTTGAAAACTGGCATTTCCTGTTTCGATTAGCGCTAGATTAAAATTGAAAATCCGATTTTGGTGAAAGGATTCCTCGTTGCATCACACTTCCACACCAGCACAATTACAATACTAAACATTCGGGTCAAACGAACACCTCGCTAATGAGGTTTTACGATCGTTAAACGATTCATGGCCGAAATGATTCCGGAACAACAATCCCCGCGTGGGAACAAGACGAGACAGAAGGACACAATATGGCGGCCGCCCTAAAGCCGGTGTGTCGGGGCGCGATCGCCTAAACGAGTCAATTGAACCAAACTAAAGCGGCGCCCTGGCGGACGTGCCCGCTTGCCAAGCTTGGCACGGGCGGCACCGCCGATTGCGGACAGGGGCCAACAGACGAGAGTGGGAGAAGAATGCTCAAGTAGACAAAGCGGGAATCTTATTTGAAGGGGACGTACGAGTTGTGCTGAGTTGACACGATGAAAAAAAGCTTTAATGCCCATAAAATCCACAATACTGTGGCAATTGTTTGGATATTTTCACAGATTTCCCCCACATCCATCTTAAATGTCTCCTTCAAAAGTTATTTGACTTCTAATCAATTTTCTATCTTCTAATTTAAAGTCCTTAAGAATATAATCACGTTTTGTTTTTCCCAATTGAACTCAGTGGTAGCCAATCACATTTCTGCATCCCGGAAGTACCCTCGTTGCTCGCTGCTCACCATCTCCGCATTGGGCCTTGCTCTCTGTGTACAAGATTTAGTGTTGGCTGACATCTTGTGGACAGAAACTGATAGTGCAGATCAATTAGGTTGCTTTTTGTGACACGCACACACCACAGGTACCGCACACCGTGGCCAAGGCCGGATTGGGGTTAGGGTGTCGTGTTCATTTTTCATCGCAGGTATAGGGTATGAAATTAGGGCTTCAAAATAAAATGTATGTTTGAAAATGGGGCTTCAAGACTGGGTTGAAATTGGAGTTTTAAGGCTTTGGTTTCAAAATTGGGTTTCGTGTCAGAGTTACAGTTTCATGCCTGTTTTATTTCAAATGAGGGTTTCAAGGCTTGGTTACAAAGTAGGGTGACACTTTAGAAGCGCCTCTTAATAGGCTTAAATCTAAACTTTGCAAAAATGTACTGTACTGCATCACCTTTAGTTCTTATAACTTGAAACAAGATATATACAATTAATGAATGATTATACTAAAATTAATGCAATAATGCGGGTTGGCGTGGGTTCGCTTCCTTGCCTGGGAGACCATGTTTGTATGTGTGCGTGTTTGTGTGCGTGAGTAAAAAATAAAAAAAAATCTCTGGACGCGCACACAAGACACGTGACCCGGAAATGAATCCGACCGTTTCCGGCCACGGTTACTGATGTTGGATAAGCTAGTTTAACGTAACGATTCCTTGAATTTTACTCATGAAATACGTTTTTTTTTGTTTTTATCTTCTGTGCGGTTGGGTGCAAGTTGTAAAAGAGGAAAATAAGCACAGCAGACTGTAAATGAAAGTAAAGTAAGTTAAGTATTCGGGTAGCCGACCTGAAGCGGCAACTGTACCCTCGCAGGCTACCAGTTTTGTTTATATGCGTCTTGTTAGTGGTATCAAGAAGACTTAATAGGTCGCTGTTCCATTAAACTTACCTTTGCCAATGAATTCCGTGTTTGTCACCAAAAGATTGTCACTGTTTAATTTTGGTTTTGGACTCAAAACGAATGGCCTCTTCCTGTTTCCTTATATGGATTTCCGTCTCTTACTAACTTACGCACCTTGCTCCTCGGGGTCCTAAAGCCTCCTTTTTTTTTTTTTATGTTGCGACTGTAGTTTCCAACCCAAATTGCGCTTAGATATCGCGATATTTGCTGCAGCAGCTGACCGCGTCATAAGCCTCCACACGAACACGCGTTGCTGTGTTGCTTCGTGACCGAGTGCGCATATGTGGGAGTGGGACTGACAAGACAGAGAGAGAGGGGCGCAGACTGGACGTTTTGACAAGGTTGGAGACGTGTGATGATGACGGAGCCTCTTCTGCCTGCAGGGATCGACGCGACTGTGGAGCGAGAGCCCGAGGACAGCGATGCTAAGAGGAAGATCCAGTTCTCGGTGCCTTCGGCGGTGCCCATCCAGCTGGACCCGCGACAAGTGGAACTGGTGAGAATCCTCATGCATTATGAGCACAAGGCATCGATCATGTCACATTCGACCAGGCAGACTTAAAAGTGGAACAATATGACTTCATTGAAATAGTGTTCTTTTAATTACATCATATGAATTCAAATCGACTCCATGAGGATCTTCTCCGAAGGTGCTGGTGCTGCCAATCATCAACTGACATAGATACATACGCTTCATGATTTAATAAGTGTCATAGATTCCACTGCGAACTTCAGATTTACAGATGCAATGTCTCTTCTTCACCTGGTGTCCGGTAACGTACTATGGCGCTAACCATGATCTGTTAGACTAGATTTAGATAGATGAATAATAAACCTCTAATGATGGAAAAGACCTGAAAATCACAACGCTCTAAGACACGAACCTGTCGCCTTTGAATTGGCAGAACTGTGACATGCATCTTCCAACTCTCACCGTTTATGACTCCAATCCAGATGTGATGTCATTTCATATTCTTATCTTTGTTTTAAGGTAACAATAATAAGTAAAAAAAAAACCTTTAAGCCAAGATTGAAGCTGACCGGTGATGGCCATCTGAGGGTAAGCAAAACTGTGGCTACTAAGGGCATGCCCAAAAATCGATTCTCATAAGAACCACGATTCCCATTTTTGTAAGATTCAAAATCGATTTTAAATGTCCCCAATTCCATTTAGTTTAAATTATTTTATACTGTCTTGCCCTTGTTTGTGTGTGCCTTTACTGAGAACACTGTTCATGTTGTACCCGATTTGGCCACTTGGGGGCAGTGTGGTTCCGCGCGTTCTGATACACAGTTGAGTTGGAGAGAGTAGAAGGAAAAAGTCACGATCAAGTTATGCCGATAAAAGTTGTTTTTTTTTGCAGCGTAGCAAGAGCATATACAAGTAGCGCGCTAATTAGCATTAGCAAGTCAGACTGGAGTAGATGATGACGATTATATGCTCGTCTACTACGATCTACTCTGCTCAAATTGAAGCAGAAATCACTCAATCAAATCATTTTGAATCGGAAATCGATTCTAAATTAAATCGCGGACCCAAAAATCGGAATCGAATCGCGAGACAGTCAAAGATTCCCGCCCCTAGTGGCTATTGCTAATGCTATTTCTCTTTGATTGTATCTGTGAGGCGAGACTGGAGGAAATTGAATGGAAAAAAAATAAACACGGCTCGTACAACTAACTCAGAAATTGCGACACCTAGTGGTACCTCCGGCTAACTCCAGAAGGGAGGCATCTATTTGAGGTATGGCGTTAATTTATTCAAGAGGGCGGCACCATCAATTTAACACAGCGTGGCGTCCATTTGGAAGGTTCTAACCGTACACATCAACCGGGACGTGGTCTTATTTAGTCCAAAGGTGCATTTAAGTGAACTTTGAGTCACCCTTGTACAGTATTTTGTTGATCATCATGTTGCACCCCCCCCCCCCCCCCGCACTGAACTGACCGCTACTTGCGTAACATGAGGAGCAGTCGAGCTCCCGTTTTCTGATGAATTAGCGCAAGTTGGCAGCAGAGTTGGGGCAGCGCTGGGATTAAGCTGAGCCGTGCGAGCCGGACCTTTTGCGTCTCTTAAAAGTGATGAGGTATCAAAAGGAGTGGAGGAGGAGATGACACGAGGGATAACAACAAACAAACAAACGTTAGTAATATTAAAAACCGAGATCACGCGCCACCATGGTCATTTCAGATGCAAAGCAAAAGTAGGTCATTTTGGGCTTGCAAACTTGGGTTCGGTTTTTAAATTAACATTAACATTTCAAATTAGGGTGCTGAGTTAGGGTTATGTTTTCAAAAATGGGCTTTAGCAAAATGGAGTTTAAAGCCTGGTTTAGGATTTCAAATTAGGCTTTCAAGTCGAGGGTTGTTTCACAATTGAGTTTCAAGTCACATTCCCACTTATGTCATTTACTCACAGCCATTTTCACTGAAGCAACCACCTTCGCTCCTGGCTGTTTTACTGGATTTTGGCTGATTTTGCAAGGCCCACAGAATATTCTGCTCTATTGCTTTAAAAACATGGAACCTACCAAAGTAAGTATTAGTCTCTTCTTTCATCAGGGAAAAAAGTGTATTTGTATCTGTTTCCGTTTTGCAGCAATTAGCATTAAAATATAGTTTCATCGTTATTTACAAACTGTCAAAAACGGCTTGTTGCAACATGGGCCTGGTTGATCTCTTATACTCTACTGCCACCTGCTGGCCATTTTTTTTGGTAATAACTATCATTGCTTTAAGCCACCTCTTCATGTCAGAAACTGCATCAAAGCCTTCTGTATGTTCTAGCATGAAAAAAAAACATTAAAAAGGTATTTTGTTTTGGGGAGGGCAGCACAAAGTATAAAAAAAAAAAAGTGCAAACATAAGATAAAAATTAAAGTCCTTGGTTGACAAAAGCTGGAATCTGCTAGTCCCGATCACGCGACCAAACTGTCTGAATTTAGAGGCGTTGTATTGGACTACAGAAAAAACAGCTGGACTTGAAACCTTAATGATGTTCTTAGATAATCTGAGTGGAGGCCAGATGATTGCGAGATTCCTTGTTTGTGCCTTTTGGAGGATTTGGCAGATTTGGACCAGGGCCGTGTCGTCCAGTGCACCACTTCACAAATAGGCTACATCCAGAATTCTCATCACAGCAGCTCGTAGTGTCGATCGCGGAATAGAAATGCGAGTGTTGTATATCGTCTTGTGACAAAGCCGCAGATTTGTTTACATGTCACACGAGGGTAAAGAAATCGCATTTAGATGATTTCTCCAAATCGGAACATATATTGTAGCACACATTAAAGCGGCATGCTGCGGCAAATGTCAACTTTTTCATTCACCTTCCTCCTTCACATCCGCAAAGCGAGCACGAATCCACCACGCCGACGGAAGCAAAAAGCGTAGAAGCCAAGATGTGCCGCCCACGTGTCGAACCCACGCTCGCCGCTGCCGTTGGCCAGCCAGCAACCCTATATTGCACCCAACTGTCTCATTTCCATAATGTTACAAAACAGAAGTGGCGATGACTCCTCTGCATGCTTTCGCAATCTTTGGCTCGGCATGTCCAACCAACCAATATAGTGTGTTGAGAGCAGGTGCCACAACAGGAAGTGTTTTACTCAGTTGCGTAACTCTCAACGGCGGTTGTGATTCACCCTCTCTTGCACGAGGGCGCGTGAAGATCAATAGTAGCGCTGCCTTGTGTAGCCTTATTGGGACACATTTACACCCGTGGTATGTATTCAAAATAACAACGGGGGCCTTTGTAGTCAATTACAGTCATTTATCGCTGGGGTTACCTTCCAAAAATGACCCACAATAAGTGAAATCCGCAAAGTACTCAACTTTATTCTTTTTTATTTACGATAAATGTTTTAAGGCTGTAAAACCCCTCACCACACACTCTTCTCATAGAAGCATTTACACGTTCTCACATTTCTCTTGTTTGAACAATCTCAATGTTTAAACTTAATAAAAAAAAAATAAAAAAAAGGTGTGCCAAAAAAATCGATTCTCATTAGAATCACGATTCTCATTTAGTACGATTCAGAATCGATTTTAAATGTCCCAAAATCGATTTCATTTAAATTATATTATACTGTCCTGCCCTTGTTTGGGTGTGCCTTTACTGGGAACACAGTGTTCAATGTTGTACCCGATTTGGCCACTTAGGGGCAGTGTGGTTCAGCGCGTTCTGATACACAGTTAAGTTGTAGAGAGTAGAAGGAAAAGAGCATATGCCAAAATTGTACTAAAAAAATCCGCAGACAGTGAACCGCATTATAGTGAGGGAACACTGTATTACTCGTTTTTATAAAGAAGAAACTTAATCAAATTAACTTTTCACAAATTTTCGAGTTTGCTTTTTTTAAAATATATTTATTTGTATTTATTTGTTTGTTGCAGTATTCATGCTGGAGGCCCTTCTTGATGCAAACCACCTGTTTTTTCATCTGGGTTTTGGACTAGCACTGGTTGGAAATCGAACCAGCGGCGTCTGCTCAAATCAAGGCCATGTCGCATATAAATATAGTGCTTTGGCGCCATTTAGTTGCATCTTGTGCCAAGCAACTGGTCTTCAATTAGTCAGCTCATAGCTTTGTCTAATAGAATTAAACTTTGCTGCCACCTTGTGGCACTTACAGGGATTTACAAATCTTTTTACACCTTGTAATTTTTACAATAACATATGTTATTATATTCCTGCCTCCTGGTGTATATATCGTCTGATTACACATTATTTACAGTACTGGCACAATGTAACGTTAAGTATCAACATTCCCGCGTTCATTTTCAATGGGACTGACATTGAACTTTTTCTAAGGACCACTTTTCACACCCACTTCCATACATACAACGGATCATCATTGCCAAAGTGCTTTGTCCAGTAACCAAGAGGTTACAGGTTCGAATCCCACATCCGACTGTACATTGCCAATATATCCATTTTTTGATAAAAAAAAAAAAAAAAGCTGTAAAAATACCAACTGCTATCAGATCTTAATTAAAATTGGAATGGTTCTTCCTCCGTCTGTGCTCAAATGAAAAAGAAAGTCGCGCTGGTTGAATAAAACGTATTCGATGTGTGTTTCCCCCCCCCCACAAAATGTCAATCAAGGCCTTCTCTGTGTTCAGATCCGACGTCGGAGGCCCACGCCCGCCACCCTCTTCCGACTGACAGACCCGCCATCCCCGGAAGACGACGCCGTGTCCCATCAGGTACAGCAGCTTCACACCATTTTCCCGTGTGTCTCTCCAGAGTGTCTTGACATGTGTCTGTACTGCCCCCCCCACCCCACCCACCCCCACCTACCCCCACCTTCGTGCCTGCTGCAGTGGGTCGTCGGAGAAAATGGAGTCCCGAAAGCCAAAACGCTCAACAAGACGCCGAGCACCTATCAGCCGCCCTCGCTGAAAGGTCAGCGTGCTGCACATTTGTCTCGTACAATTACGTAAGAGTTGCAAAAACCGACATGTGGTCTACATCTGCCCAAAAAAAGCCTGTTGTGTGTGATTGTGAGATTAGAAGCAGAGGCAGCTGTGAGTCTGCCCCGGATCATCCCGGATTATGGGATCGACACACAGCTGCGGCAACGCAACCCCCCCCCCCCCACGAAATGAATAATGTTGTAATAATAACAAACCGTTTAGAAAAAAACGTTGTTGTGTCGGGTTAAAAACGACAATTATGTTCGTATGAGCGGCCAAAACGGCCTTACAATCGAGGTTAGGGCATCACCTGTTGCTTTGGTATGCACGTGCTGTGCTGTCAACGCCATTTTGAGTGGATTATTACTCACTATTATTACCACTAAGTTCCACTTTCGAAATAGGGGATTGTTTGCAGAATGCTGTGTGAGCGTTTGGTTTGATGGATGCGATTATTTATGATGACTGTAAATGCATCTATTGTCATTAAAAAAAAAAAAAAAATCATGACAGCTGTGCAGAGAATGGCCCAAGCGCATCTATCTTCCATCGACATGAGCTCGGTGGACCAGGACGACCCACCTTCCGGAGAGGAAGAGGAGAATGCAGATTCAGGTATTCAAAAATAAAAATAAATCCTTAACCTTTTCTGTGTGGGTTAAATGTAAACTTTTTGACAGCAATAAAATTACCCTCAATGAGGGCTGCTCGAATGAAGAAAATATTCATCGCGATTATTTTGGTAATAATTGAAATCACAATTAGGATGATCTTTTTTTTTTTTTGGTACGAAAC